>NW_023501044.1:600000-755000 GCF_014066305.1 Letharia columbiana | reverse complement strand
TAAGTTTACTTTAATAGCTCCTTTAATAAAAACTCTTAAAAAGCTCTTAAAGAGCTTTAAAAAATTTAAAAAATTTTAAAGAATTTAACTCTAAGAATTAAGAGAGATAATTAATATATTTAGAGAAAGATTCTCTAAAACCTCTCTAATCCTTCGAAGACTCTCTAAAAACTCTTCGAGAGCTTCTATTAAAGAGACTCTTTATTAGATCTAATACGTTATAGACCTTAACGCTATTTATATTAAGACGCCGATATTATATATTCTATATTAGAGTTTCTTTTAAGATCTAGTTTTAATAATATATCTTATATATTTAAAGACTTAATGAATATAGATTTACTTTATATATTTCGAAGTTTTAATATTTTTTAGAGATTAATTCTATTATTAAATATATTATTAAATTCTATAACGATATTATATCTTTTATAATCTATATTTACTAGCTAATCGCTAATAAACTATATTCTTATAATTCTAATCTCTCTATCTTTTAAAGAAAAAGATCTATTATTATTATAATATTAGATTTATTTTTAAATTATATAATAGAAAATAAAGATAATATCGAAAGTCGCTATAGCGTTAATAATAAGTTTAAGAATTTCTTATTAGTAAAAGATTTTACTATAAAAAAATATTTTATAATCGCTAAAATCGAAAATTATTATTTAAAATAAGAATAAGAATTAGCTATATTAAAGGTTTATAATTATAAACTTTATAATATTAGCTTATTATTTATAATTAGCGAAGATTTATTTATATTAATTATTATTATATCTCTAGCGAATATACTAATTAAGATAAAAATACTTCGCTTTAAAAGAATATATTTTTATAAGAGTATTAATAAAAAAGAGTATCTACGCTAATTTCGCGAAGTCGAAATTAAGTTTCTTATAAGTTCTAAATATTTTATTATTAACTAATTAAGAATTATCTATTATATATAATTTTTAGAAAATAATCTTAATATCTAATAATATAAATATTATTAAATCTATAATCTAGAAGATATAACTTTTAAATTCTTTAAGTAATTTCTACTTAATTTAATAGCGAATTTAATAAATTATTATCTTCTTATCTACGAAAAAATAAGAGAAAGTTAAATAACGCTTCGATTAGAAGATATTTATTTTTAAGATTTATTTAAAAAAGCTAGAGGCCTATATAATCTTATTTTCTAAGAAATATTAAATTAATTTCTTTTTAATTAAATTTAAATTAGAGTTTAAAAATAAGATTCTAAGTACTAATAGTATATCGAAATAATAAAAAAAAATTCTTACTTAGATTATTATATAGAAAAAGATTTTAGAATATATACGCTCCGATAACGATTTTTATTCGAAATCTTCGAGAAGATTCGCTAAGAATAAGTCTCTAGAGAATTAAATTTCGAAGTTTAAATTAATTTTAAACGACGACGTTTATATAGCGCGTATTTAAGACGATAATATAAAGTATAAAATCGAATTCTTTAATCTTAATTATAAGAAGAATAATTATTTCTATTATAGTAAATAGAATTATTAAATATCTAAATATTTAAATCTTAATAAATCGTCTATAGTCTATATCGGCGTAGTATTAATAAAAAAAGATTTAATCTTATAATCGTCTTAAAAGCGAGATAAAAATAATAATTAATAAAAATAATTTTTTCTATTTTTATAAAGGGGTAGATAAAGCTTTAAAGTAAATAAAGATAACTTATTACTCTACTCGATATTAAGATATATATTAATTTAATTTTATAAAAGTTCGTAATTTAATAGAATTTAAAATCTTATAATATTATTTTATTATAATCGAAAGCGTTAAATAATTAAAGTATATATTATTATAGCGCGTATTAGTTAAACTATTAATTAATAAATAATTAGAATTAAAATAGAAAATATAATATACTCTTCTATACTATTAATTAAAAAGACTTTAATATTATATTAGATATACTTAAATTAAGTTAATTATAAGTATTATTAAATCTAGTAATAAAGTAATAGCAATTTAAAATTAACACTAATAAATTATAAATTAAAGAATTAATTAAATTTATTTAAACTATTAAATAGAAGTTAAATATATTTATAATTATATATATCGCGATAGCGCGAAGCGAATCGAAAAACGAGCGTAATCTAAAGCTTTCTTAGAAGTTATTAAAGTTTAATAATATTTTTTTTAATAAAAAAGTAGAGATCTTATCTATACTTAAATAGAAAGATTATACTATTAAGATTAAGAGCGATAAAAAATTATTATATAGCCCTTTATATAATCTATCTTAAATGAAATTAGCGAAGCTATAACGCTATTTAAAGAACTTTCTTTAGAAAAATTAGATTTATTATTTAACTTTCTTAGCCGAAATATTAATTCTTTTTATTTCTAAAAAAAATAGAGAGCTTTATTTTTATATTAATTATCGAAATTTAAATATAATAATTATTAAAAATCGATATTTATTATCTCTAATTATTAAGACTCTAAATCGCTTATATAAGATTAAAGTCTTTATAAAGCTAGACCTTAAGAATATCTATTATTAAATTTAAATTAAAGAAAATAATAAATGAAAAATAGCGTTTCGTAGTCGCTATAGCTACTTCGAATATTTAATTATATCTTTTAAACTTACTAATATATCGATAACTTTTTAAATATATATTAATAAAGCTTTTATAAATTTAATAGATATAATATATATAATATATTTAAATAATATTCTAATTTATAATACTAATTTAGCGAAGTATTAGTAATATATTAAATAAATACTTAAGCATTTACGCTAATTTCAACTATACGTTAATCTAAAGAAATATTAATTCTATATTAAATAAATTAAGTTTTTAAAGTTTATTATATTTATTAAAGATATTATAATAAATTAGAAATATATCGCTATTATTAAAAAGTAATTAAAATTAAAAAATTATTAAGATATATAAGTCTTTTTAAACTTTATTAATTTCTATTAATAATTTATTTATAGCTATTTTAGTATAATAGCGCTACTTACTAACTTACTTAAAGAAAATAAAAATAATAAAAAATTTAAATTATTAGAGTAAATAGATAACGCTAAGCTAGCGTTTTAATAGCTTTAAAGCACTTTTATAATTACGCTATTTCTACGCTATTATAATTTAAATTTAAAGCTATATCTTAAAATTAACGCTTTTAATTTCGATATAAAAACTATACTTTTATAATTAAATAAAAATAATTACTAATAATTAATAATATTTTAATTTAGAAAAATAATTTCTACAAAGTAAAACTATAAGATCTATAATTAAAAATTACTCGCTATTATAACGTTTATAAAATAATAATATTATTATCTAGAAGATAATACGTTTTATATTAAAATTCTAACGAATTATAATAATCTTAAAAACTTTATAAAATAGAAGAAATTAAATTTTAAATAAATCTATTAAACGCTAAAGTTAGCTATTTATAACTTTAAATTTTTTTATTAAATAGATAAATTAAACTCTATTAATCTATTATTATAATATCTTAATTATAAAAGAACTTTATTATTAAATATTAAACTACTATCGATATTATAAAATAAATTTATACTTTAAACTAGTAGCGAGTAATTATAAAGAAATAAGAAGATTATAGCGATAATAGCGTTTATATTTTATATTATTAATATCTAAATAATTATTTCTAAAAGAAAGTCTAAGATTATATAAGAGATTACTTATAATATATTTTAAAGACTAATAAAAATATTAATTTAAGATTTATAAGTTTATAATAATTAGATAAACTCTTTTTAAATTAATATTAATAAGTTTATAATTAAATATTGCGTATATAGTTAAATATAGATCTTAGATTTCGAAAGATTATTAAGATATAATAATCGTCTTTATATTTCTAAAGATAAGATCTTAAGAAAAAAGCTTATTAGTAAATATTATAATAATTTATTATTAAGATACTTTAACGCTACAAAGACGTATAAGCTACTTACTTATAAATATTATTAAAATAAAAATCTAAAGTAAATTATTAATTATATTAAGATATATAATATTTATTAACGAATTAAAGCTTTACGATATTATCTATATAGCGAATTAAGCTCGCTTTTTATCGCTATTAAACTATAAAAAAAAATTTCTATAAACTTTATTATCGGCTTATTAGCGAGTAAGTATAAGAGTATTATCTATAATATTATTCTAATTATAATAAATTAATTTATAAAAATAATAAAATATATTTCTATATTTATTATAATCGATATCATTTAGCTAATAAAAGTATTTTATTTTAAAATAGTATATCGCTATAATATATTAAATAATATTATTAATAATAGAGACTCTATATTTATTAATAACTTCTAATTCGCTATTTACTTTTATTTTAAAATTAAATAATATCTAAATATTATTTTTTATTTATAAATCGATAAGTAAACTAAGTAATAAAATTAGATACTAAAATACTTTTTATATATATTTACTAATAATAAGTAAAACGTTTAAATAAAATAACTATTAATAATAGAGTTCGCTTATATAAATAATTAGTATTCCTCTTATCAAAACGATATTATTCTTTCTAATATATAAATATTATTCTAAAATTCGTTAAAAGATTAAGAATAACTTTATTGAAGAAGAAAGATATTCGCTATAAATAATAGAGTAAAGATAGTTATAAGTATTAAGAAATAAGATAGTAAAGCGTTTTTTATAGCGCGATTATAACTTAGTTTAAATATTATAATAAAATATATTAATTTTAAAACTATAAAATAAGTAATTTAATAATATTAGCGATTAAGAATTTAAAGTAAAAATATCTAAATAAAAAGTTATCTTATAAATTTATAAAATTATTTTAAATTATAGATAAGATAGAGGCGTAGATATATTATCTACTTTTATTCTTAATATATAGAATCTATAATATCTTTTATATATCGTTATTTAAGTCTTATTATCTTCGCGATTATAATAATATAGCGAAAATCTTTATATAAACTTTTAATCTTATTAATAATAATAAGCTTTAAAAGATTAAAGAAATTATTAATAAGATTAAGTATAAAAAAGATATTTAATATAAAGTTAAATAAACTAATTAAGACGAAGAGTATAATTAATAATTATTAGATAATAAATTTATTAATATTAGCGAGCTAATTTAAATTTATAAATAGATAAATAATAAGTAAAAGTATTAAGTAATAAATAATAAGTCTCTTATTATTAAAGAGCTTAATTAATTATATAAATTAACGATAAATAAATAAAGATAATAAAATAAGATATAATTATTGATTAGATTAGATATATTTCTAGATAATACTTATACTACGCGTGTACTTCTTTATACTTACTACTATTAAGATATAAATTAATAAAATAATTATATTATTTAACTATCTACTAAACTCTACTATAAAGAAAGTTTATTATATTAAGATATATACTATTAATATAAATATATTTTTATCTAAAGTAGCTATTAAAGAACTATCTAGAGAACTTTACGCTAGCGCTATTACTAAAAAAAGTCATTATTTAAATATTCTTTATTATCTTAGCGTTAGATCTCGAGTTAAATTTATTAATTTAGTTCTCTAATAAGAAGATAATTAAAGTATAATCTTCGTATTAATATTTATCGATATTCGCTATATATTAATAAAGGCTCTTAAGCTTCTTCTTTAATAACTCGTTTATTTTTTTTAATTTCTCTATACGCTTATATATCGCTATAAGCTAGTCTTAAAGATTTATAATTATAATAAAGATAGATCGAAAGTTATCGCTATTATATATTTCTATAATTTATATTATTAAATAATCTTTTTATTAAGCTTAGTTTATCGATAAAATAGCTTTTAAGATTATTTAGCGCGACAATAGCGTTATATTAATTTTCTTATTTACGTTTAAAGATATAGAGGAATTTTAATATAGTAACTAATATCGCGTTTTTTGATCTTATAATTATTATAGAGAAAAGACTTATCTTAAATATATAAATCGTCGTCTTAATAAAAGTAAGTTCTATATAATAAATTAGATATTAGAACTTATTAGTAGATATATATATAAAGCGATAGTAGTAGAAATAGTTAAGAGTTAGTAATCGCGCCTATAAGACGACTATATACTTACTATTAAAGTTATTATTATTATTAAAAAAGAATATTATAAAATTATTAGTTTATATATTAATGTAATTAATAATAATAAGATATTTATAATAAAGAGAAGTAGACTACTAATATAATAAGATATATTATATTTATATTAATATTAATATTAACGTTATAACGCTAAAATAAGCACTTATAAGAGAGATATTAGAAGTTATAAAGAATAAAAATAAATAATTTAAAAGAGATTTTTATATTCTCTATTATAGCGCTATTATTAATAAATAATACTTAATAACGTAGATAGTAGCAACGTAATAATATTTCGCTATTATCTATAGAGTCGCGTCGTCTAACTATTATTATTATTTCTACTATTATTATTAATTAATAATTAAGAATATTATCGCGAATGCGTCGCTCTATTAATTACTTATCTTCTAAATCTCTATAATAAAGATTATTACTATACGTTACTTCGCTATAAACATAATACGCTATAAAAATAATATTATCTATAAAAAAACTCTTCTCTCTTCTTTTATTTATTAAATTTTTGAAGATTTTATTATAAATTTTTAAATCTAATATTATTCGCTATAGAGACTATTAACTAGCGCTATAAAAACGTTAATATTAAGTATATTAACTTACTATAAATTATTATTAATTAATATTATAAAAGCGATATTATTCTTAAAGATAGTATTAATATTATTATATAATATATTAGTAACGCGTTATACGGCGCGTAAGAATTAATTCTATTATGTTTATTAAAATAATATTATAACGTAATAAATTAACTCTTTTCTCTTATTTCTCTATTAGAGTTTAAAGGTTTTTTAATAAGCGTTCTATTTTTACTTAGACGTCTAGAAATTAAAGTCTAAAAGAGAGAGATAATTATTAAGCTAATACTAATACGTTATAGACCTTAGCGCTATTTACGCTAAGACGTCGATATTATATATTTTATATTAAGAGTTCTTTTTAGAATTTAATTTTAATAATATATCTTGTATACTTAAAGGCTTAGCGAATATAGATCTATTAAATTTAAAGTTTTAATATTTAGAATTAGTCTACTATTTTAGAGTTTAATTTTAATAATATATTCTATATATCTAGAGGCTTAGCGAATATAGATCTACTTTATATATCTCGAAGTTTTAATATTTTTTAGAGATTAGTTCTACTATTAAATATACTATTAAATTTTATAATGATATTATATCTTTTTATAGTCTATATTCGCTAGCTAATCGCTAATAAACTACGCTTTTATAATTCTAATCTCTCTATCTTTTAAAGAAAAAGATTTATTATTATTATAATATCGAGTTTATCTCTAAATTATATAATAAAAAATAAAGATAATATCGAGAGTCGCTATAGCGTCGATAATAATAAGTTTAAGAATTTCTTATTAATAAAAGATCTTACTATAAAAGAACGTCTTATAATTATTAAAGATCGAAAATTATTATTTAAAATAAGAATAAGAATTAGCTATATTAAAGGCTTATAATCGCGAGCTTTATAATACTAGCTTATTATCTATAACTAGCGAAGAGTTATCTATATTAATTATTATCGCGTCTTTAATAAATATATTAATTAAAATAAAAATACTTCGCTTTAAAAGAATATATTTTTATAAGAGATATTAGTAAGAAAGAGTATCTACGCTAATTCCGCGAAGTCGAAATTAAGTTTCTTATAAGTTCTAAATATTTTATTATTAATTAATTAAGAATTATTTATTATATATAATTTTTAAAAGATAATCTTAATATTTAATAATATAAATATTATTAAATCTATAGTCTAAGAAATATAACTTTTAAATTCTTTAAGTAGTTTCTATTTAATTTAGTAGCGAATTTAATAAATCGTTATCTTCTTATTTATAAAAAGTAAAAGAAGATTAAATAACGCTTTAATTAGAAGATATCTATTTTTAAGATTTATCTAAAGAAGCTAGAGATTTATTTAATCTCTATTTTCTAAAAAATATTAAATTAATTTCTTCTTAACTAAGCTTAGATTAGAGCTTAAAAATAAGATTTTAAATATTAATAATATATCGAAATAATAAAAAGAAATTCTTATCTAGACTATTATATAGAAAAAGATTTTAAAATATATATACTTTAATAACGATTTTTATTTGAAGTCTTTAAGAGGGTTCGCTAAGAATAAGTCTTTAAAGAATTAAATTTCGAAGTCTAAATTAATTTTAAACGACGGCGCTTATATAGCGCGTATTTAAGATAATAATATAAAGTATAAAATTAAATTCTTTAACTCTAATTATAAGAAGAATAGTTATTTTTATTATAATAAATAGAGTTATTAAATATCTAAATATCTAGATCTTGATAAATTATCTATAATCTATATCGATATAGTATTAATAAAAAAAGATTTAATCTTATAATCGTCTTAGAAGCGAGATAAGAATAATAATTAATAGAGATAATTTCTTTTATTTTTATAAAGAAGTAAATAAAGCTTTAAAGTAAATAGAGATAACTCGTTACTCTACTCGATACTAAAGTATATATTAATTTAATTTTATAAAAGTTTATAATTTAATAAAATTTAAAATCTTATAATATTATTTTATTATAATTAAAAGCGCTAAGTAATTAAAGTATATATTACTATAGCGTATATTAGCTAAATTATTAATTAATAAATAATTAAAATTAAAATAAAAAGTATAATATACTCTTCTATATTATTAATTAAAAAGACTTTAATATTATATTAAATATATTTAAATTAAATTAATTATAAATATTATTAAATTTAGCGAATAAAGTAATAGTAATTTAAAGTTAACGCTAATAAATTATAAATTAAAAAATTAATTAAATTTATTTAAATTATTAAATAAAAGTTAAATATATTTATAATTATATATATCGCGATAGCGTAAAGCGAATTAAAAAAATAAGCGTAATCTAAAGCTTTCTTAGAAGTTATTAGAGTTTAATAATATTTTTTTTAATAAAAAAGTAGAGATCTTATTTACGCTTAAGTAGAGAGATTATATTATTAAGATTAAAAGCGATAAAAAGTCGCTATATAATCTTTTATATAATCTATCTTAAATAAAGTTAGCGAAGCTATAACGCTATTTAAAGAACTTTCTTTAGAAAAATTAAATTTATTATTTAACTTTCTTAGTCGAAATATTAATTCTTTTTATTTCTTAAAAAGAATAAAGAGGCTTTATTTTTATACGTTAATTATCGAGAGTCTAAATATAATAACTATTAAAAATCGATACTCGCTATCTCTAATTATTAAGACTCTAAATCGCTTATATAAGATTAAAGTCTTTATAAAGCTAAATCTTAAGAATATCTATTATTAAATTTAAATTAAAGAAGATAATAAGTAAAAAATAGCGTTTCGTAGTTACTATAACTACTTCGAATATTTAATTATATCTTTTAAACTCGCTAATATATTAATAACTTTTTAAATATATATTAATAGAGCTTTTATAAGTCTAATAAATATAATATATATAATATATTTAAATAATATTCTAATTTATAATATTAATTTAGCGAAGTATTAATAATATATTAAATAAGTACTTAAGCGTTTATACTAGTTTTAACTATACGCTAATCTAAAAAAATATTAATTCTATATTAAATAAGTTAAGTTTCTAGAGTTTATTATATTTATCGAAGATATTATAATAAATTAAAAATATATCGCTATTATTAAGAAGTAGCTAAAATTAAAAAATTATTAAAATATATAAGTCTTTTTAGACTTTATTAATTTCTATTAATAATTTATCTATAACTATTTTAGTATAATAATATTATTTATTAACTTACTTAAAGAAAATAAAAATAATAAGAAATTTAAATTATTAGAGTAAATAGATAGCGCTAAGCTAGCGTTTTAATAGCTTTAAAGTACTTTTATAATCGCGCTATTTCTATATTATTATAATTTAAATTTAAAGCTATATCTTAAAATTAACGCTTTTAACTTTAATATAAAAATTATACTTTTATAATTAAATAAGAAATAATTATTAATAATTAATAATATTCTAATTTAGAAAAATAATTTCTATAAAGTAAAATTATAAGATTTATAATTAAGAGCTACTTGTTATTATAGTATTTATAAAATAATAATATTACTATCTAGAAGATAATACGTTTTATATTAAGATTCTAATAAATTATAATAATCTTAAAGACTTTATAAAGTAGAAGAAATTAAACTTTAGATAAACTCGTTAAACGCTAAAGTTAGCTATTTATAACTTTAAGATTTTTTATTAAATAGATAAATTAAACTCTATTAACTCGCTATCGCGACGCTTTAATTATAAAAAAACTTCGCTTATTAAATATTAAACTACTATTAATATTATAGAATAAATTTATACTTTAAATTAGCGATAAGTAATTATAAAGAAATAAGAAGATTATAGCGATAATAGCGTTTATATTTTATATTATTAATATTTAGATAATTATTTCTAAAAGAAAGTCTAAGATTATATAAGAGATTACTTATAACGTATTTTAAAGATTAATAAAAATATTAATTTAAGATTTATAAGTCTATAATAATTAAATAAACTCTTTTTAAATTAATATTAATAAGTTAGTGATTAAGCGTCACGTATATAATTAAATATAAATCTTAGATTTTAAGAAACTATTAAGATATAATAATCGCCTTTATATTTCTAAAAATAAGATTTTAAGAAAAGAGCTTATTAGTAAATATTATAATAATTTATTATTAAAATACTTTAACGCTATAAAGATATATAAACTATTTATTTATAAATATTATTAAAATAAAAGTCTAAAGTAAATTATCGATTATATTAAGATATATAATATTTATTAGCGAAATTAAAGCTTCGCGATATCGTCTATATAGCGAATTAAGCTCGCTTTTTATCGCTATTAAATTATAAAAGAAAATTTCTATAAACTTTATTATTGACTTATTAGCGAGTAAGTATAAGAATATTATTTATAATACTATTCTAATTATAATAAATTAATTTATAAAAATAATAAGATATATTTCTATATTTATTATAATCGATATCGCTTAGCTAATAAAAGTATTTTATTTTAAAATAGTATATCGCTATAATATATTAAATAATATTATTAATAATAGAGACTCTATATTTATTAATAGCTTCTAATTCGTTATTTACTTTTATTTTAAAATTAAGCGATATCTAAATATCGTCTTTTATTTATAAATCGATAAATAGATTAAGCGATAAAATTAGATACTAAAATACTTTTTATATATATTCGCTAATAATAAATAAAATATTTAAATAAAATAACTATTAATAATAGAGTTCGCTTATATAAATAATTAATATTTCTTTATTAAAATAATATTATTCTTTCTAATATATAAATATTATTCTAAAATTTATTAAAAGATTAAGAATAACTTTATTAAGAGAGAGATATTCGCTATAAATAATAGAATAAAGAAGTTATAAGTATTAAGAAATAAGATAATAAAGCGTTTTTATAGCGCGATTATAACTTAATTTAAATATTATAATAAAATATATTAATCTTAAAGCTATAAGATAGATAATTTAATAATATTAGCGATTAAGAATCTAAAGTAAAAATATCTAAATAAGAAGTTATCTTATAAATTTATAAAATTATTTTAAATTATAGATAAGATAGAGGCGTAGATATATTATCTACTTCTATTCTCGATATATAAAATTTATAATATCTTTTATATATCGTTATTTAAGTTTTATTATCTTCGCGATTATAATAATATAGCGAAAGTCTTTATATAAACTCTTAATCTTATTAATAATAATAAGCTTTAAAAGATTAAAGAAATTATTAATAAGATTAAATATAAGAAAGATATCTTAATATAAAGTTAAATAAATTAATTAAGATAAAGAGTATAATTAATAACTATTAGATAATAAACTTATTAATATTAACGAGCTAATTTAAATCTATAAATAAATAAATAATAAGCGAAAGTATTAAGTAATAAATAATAAGTCTCTTATTATTAAAGAGCTTAATTAATTATATAAATTAATAATAAGTAAGTAAAGACGATAATAAAATAAGATATAATTATTAATTAGATTAGATATATTTCTAGATAATACTTATACTACGCGTATACTTCTCTATACTTACTACTATTAAAATATAAATTAATAAAATAATTATATTATTTAATTATCTATTAAACTCTACTATAAAAAAAATTTATTATATTAAAATATATACTATTAATATAAATATATTTTTATCTAAAATAGCTATTAAAGAACTATCTAAAAATCTTACGCTAGCGCTATTATTAAAAAAAAGATTATTATTTAAATATTCTTCGCTATCTTAGTATTAGATCTTAAGTTAAATTTATTAATTTAATTCTTTAATAAGAAGATAATTAAAGTATAATCTTCGTATTAATATTTATCGATATTCGTTATATATCGATAAAGGCTCTTAAGCTTCTTCTTTAATAACTTATTTATTTTCTTTAATTTCTTTATACGCTTATATATCGCTATAAGCTAGTCTTAAAGATCTATAATTATAATAAAGATAATCGAAAGTTATTATTATTATATATTTCTATAATTTATATTATTAAATAATCTTTTTATTAAGCTTAATTCGTTAATAAGATAGCTTTTAAGATTATTTAACGCGATGATAGCGTTATATTAATTTTCTTATCTATATTTAAAGATATAGAGAGATTTTAATATAGCGATTAATATCGCGTCTTTTCGATCTTATAATTATTATAAAGAAGAGACTTATCTTAAATATATAAATTATTATCTTAATAAAAGTAAGTTCTATATAATAAATTAGATATTAGAATTTATTAATAGATATATATATAAAGCGATAATAATAGAAATAGTTAAGAGTTAGTAGTCGCGTCTATAAGACGACTATATACTTACTATTAAAGTTATTATTATTATTAAAAAAGAATATTATAAAATTATTAGTTTATATATTAACGCGATTAATAATAATAAGATATTTATAATAAAGAGAAGTAGATTACTAATATAATAAGATATATTATATTTATATTAATATTAATATTAATATTATAACGTTAAAGTAAGTACTTATAAGAGAGATATTAGAAGTTATAAAGAATAAAAATAAATAATTTAAAAGAGATTTTTATATTCTTTATTATAGCGCTATTATTAGTAAATAGTATCTAATAATATAGATAGTAGCGATATAATAATATTTTGCTATTATCTATAAGACCGCGTCGTCTAACTATTATTATTATTTCTACTATTATTATTAATTAATAATTAAGAATATTATCGCGAACGCGTCGCTCTATTAATTACTTTCTTTCGAATTTCTATAATAAAGATTATTATTACGTTACTTCGCTATAAACGTAATATATTATAAAAATAACGTTATCTATAAAAAAACTCTTCTCTCTTCTTTTATTTATTAAGATTTTTAAGATTTTATTATAAATTTTTAAATCTAATATTATTCGCTATAGAGGCTATTAACTAGCGCTATAAAAACGTTAATATTAAGCGTATTAACTTACTATAGATTATTATTAATTAATATTATAAAAGCGATATTATTCTCGAAGATAGTATTAATATTATTATATAATATATTAATAACGCGCCTACGGCGCGTAAGAGTTAATTCTATCGCGTTATTAAAATAATATTATAATCTTAATAGATTAACTCTTTTCTCTTATTTTTCTATTAGAGTTTAAAGGATTTTTTAATAAGTATTCTATTTTTACTTAGGCGTCTAAGAGATTAGAGTCTAGAAGAGAAGATAATTATTAGATCTAATACGTTATAGACCTTAACGCTACTTACGCTAAGACGTCGATATTATATATATTATATTAGAGTTTCTTTTAGAGTTTAATTTTAATAATATATCTTATATATCTTAGAGACTTAACGAATATAGATCTACTTTATATATCTCGAAGTTTTAATATTTCTTAGAGATTAGTTCTACTATTAAATATACTATTAAATTCTATAATACGACTCTTAGTTTAATATAGTAACTTATCGAGTACTTAACTATTAAATTTACGAACGATATTCTTATTATAAGAGTATAAAGTGTTACGAGCGTACCTCTATATCTCCCTTAATATATCATTTAGCCCTATGGCCTATTAGGGCCTAGCGTGTCTTAGTAGAGATATCTACTATTATCTAATATCTTCTATCTATATAGTTATTCGATATCTAGTTATCTTATTTAATATATCTATATTAATACTATATCTATATCGATTCTAATACTATAACTAGATTATCTCACTTACTATATTTAAATTAATAGACGAATTTAAGAAATCTATTAATAGGGGCTTTAGTAAGATACTAAGTTAAGTTATCGTATTTCTAAGTAAATCTATTATATAGATAATATATTATAAAGAGCATCTATCGAGATAGCGTAATGGTCTTATAACCAGTTAGAGGGATAAAGTAATTACTAAATTAGTTTATTTATACGACTAGCAAATTTAAAGAAATCGCTACTTAATTTAATAACTTATATAACGAATCCTCTAAGCGAAGTAAAAGCATTTAAAAGAACGATATTTAGACTATCTATGGTTTTTACGATAGCCTAAACGATCTATAAATCAAGGAAAAAAGTCCTTGTAAAATACTAATAAAAAAAAAAAAAAATTTCAAAACACCATTTTTCGAATTTGCAGTAAAGCCTCATAAAAGGTATTATAAGAAATTTTTCTATTCTCTCCTTCACTTAATGTTTATAATATTAAAGATTCGAGAGAAATAACGCAACTCTCTTCTCTTTCATTTTAAAATCATTATAAATTTCGAATATATAATTAAACAAGATGAATCGAGTTAGTAATCTCCTTACTTAGATATTTAATTATCGACAATTTTTACTATCTAACAATATAGCGAAGGATATCGCGGCTATTACAAATCTATAGTAGGTTATTAGTATCGATTAATTACGATAATTAAGCCGATAAGAAATCTAATTAATTTCTTATTATACTTCGCGATTTTCGCTATTAATAAGATTAATTTCGAGATATAGTTAAATAATATATCCGATCTTAAGGCTAAGAAGAATAAGATAATAGATTAATAAGATAAGATCTAATAACGCTTAGAGTAAGTTAGTATTAAGGTTAAGAAGCTATAAGAATAAAATAGAGAGCTTCGATAATAGCTAATAGCAATACGGTTAAGTATACTTAAGAATCTATAAATTACCTCTAAGATATAAGCGTTAACCTCAATAAAGCTCGCCTAAGTTTTATATTCTATTTATAGAAAAGAGAAGTTAATTAAGCTATCGAATTCTCTCTTCTTTATTAACGATAAAGACTTCGTATATAGAAGAATTAATTAGTTAAAATAGAAGGAAAAGTTATTAGATAATAAGAATTACTACTCTATTAAGACGTCTTAAATTACCTATCTTCTATTACGTATAGATAGGAAAGCAATCTCTTATACTCTAAATAGGAGACATAGAGAGTATTATAAACCTCTATATATTAGTTAGCGAGGTTATAGACCAGCTAACTAAGATCTATAAAGAGATAAATCGTCGTAAGAAGATAAGACGTAAATACGATTCTCTTTAATAGATAATCTAGCCCTTTAATAGATTCTATATAGAACTCGTCAGACTCGATTTTATATTTAACTATAATGAAATCTATCTAAAGGATAATTTGAATACTAAGCTACGAATATATACCCGATTTTACTTCGTTTTTATAGCCCTTTCTAATTATAAATCTATGCCCTTAAGGAATATTAAGAAATACCTTATAAATAACGATAATTTATAGCGCGTAGGCTATAAATTACGTCTAGCTTAAATCGTTAATAAAATAACTTCTAAAACTACCGTAACTCGAATAAGAAAGATGGTTACCGCTATAATCGAGGATCGTATATCTTCCGCTATTATATCGAGTGCTTATATCTTAAGTATCTTTTAGAGTATACCGAAGGCGATAATCGATATAGATTCGAGAAACTTAATATATTTTAATTATAAGAAGATAGACTATATAAAACGCGATTATTTAGTATAGGAATAGACTAATACTAGTAAGAAGGCCTTATAGAAGATAAGAATCTACGAATTTACTATCGATAATAAATATAAGATAAATCTACTAGTCGACGCTTATAAAGCCTTTAAGAATTCGAGAAATAAATAGCCTCTATTAAAGTTACGGTAAGGAGAACTTATAATATATATCTACTAAATACTTCTAATAATTTTTTAATACGTCGTCCTTTTAGAATATAAGTGATACTATCGTTATAGAGACGAAAATACTTGCTTTAGAATACTCTTGTCGACAGTAGGTATATTGGGATATATATAGTTATTAATAAGTTCTTAATTTATAGAATTTATAAAGAATTGCTATTAAAACCGGTCTTACTATTAAAACCTAAATCTTTAAAGAATTACAATAGCCAAATCGCAAAGAAGCCTATTACTCTATTATTTACTTTTGATAATAATAATAAATAGTTATCGAGAGGGAACGTGTTCTATACTTATCGCCCCTATTATATATAATATGATTTTAAGAAAATCATAAATAAATAAGTATAGAGATGCTCCTCGATATGATGAAAGATAAGATTCTTTTTATATCGGATCGCTATAATTATAATAATAACGAGATCTCAATAGCGAAGGATCTCGCTATCTTATTAAATCCGAAATCGAAACTCCTTACTCTATAGATTATCTTAAGAAAAGAACCTCCCCCTTAATCCACATGTGATGACGACTCGGATACTACTATCGACTTAGACGTCTCTAGCGAATCAACTAATAAGAAGAGGTCTATATCTACTTCTAGAAACGTAAAATAAAAATGAGATATAAATCCACAATTTATTAATATCGTCGAAATTGATGTTATATTATACTATTAATTAGCGCGTAATAAGGAAAATCGACTGTTTACTCTTATTATAAATGAGATCTATAACTCGTTATTAAAGAAGTTATCTTCTTCGAAGAAATTACGTAATCCTCGCATATCGGTTAATAAGCTATATCTTTATAACTTAGAAAAGAAATATAAAAGGTACTATGGATCGAATTACTCTATTTAAATCAGCGCTATCAAAGTCGTTAACCTTAAAAATATTAAAAGGAAACTCCTTACCGAGTATTACGATTATTTAAATATTTTCGATAGAATAAAGATAGATAAACTATTACCACACCGCTCTTATAATCATAAACTGGAGTTTATTAAGATTAATACCGCCGGCCTATTAAAGAGTTAAGTCTATTTTATATTCGAATATAAGTTAAAATAAATTAAGAAGTATTTGAATAAGCATCTAAAAAAGAACTTTATAATATCTAGTCATACTTTATTTATATCCCTTATTTTATTTATCAAGAAACTAAATAGGGGTCTACGCTTTTATATGGACTATTAAAGACTAAATATTATTATCAAGAGAAATCGATATCTAATTTCGTTAATAGATAAGATTCTCGCGAGAATTTAGAGCTATAAATATCTTACTCGATTAGATATTATAGTCGTATTTAATAAATTATATATATACCTCGATAGTAAGAACTTTATTATATTCATTATCTTCCTCGGCGTATATAAGTATTAAGTACTCTTTTTTAGTCTAATTAATAATCTAATTACCTATTAGTAGTATATAAATAATATTCTATTTAAGTATCTAAATGACTTCTACTAAGTTTATCTTAATAATATTCTTATTTATAGTCGATTAAGAAAGAAATACGTTACGTATATTTGAAAGATTCTTTAGAAGCTATAGGAGGTTAAATTGCAGATAGATATTCTCAAATACGAATTTCATATTTAAGAGACGAAGTTTTTAGGTCTTTTTATTTCGATTAATAGCCTTCGAATAAATTCTATAAAAATTTAAGCTATTATTGAATAATTTATCTCTATTAATTTAAAGAAGATATAGGCCTTTATTAACTTTTACAACTTCTATCATCAATTTATAAGAGACTTTTCGAAAATCGTAAAACTAATAGTAAAACTTATAGTTAAAAAAGCGATATTCGATTAATTATCGGCCTATTAGAAAGTCTTTTATTTGCTAAAGGTAGTTATTATAAGAGCTTCGATTTTACGCTATTTCGATAGATCGAAGAACGCTATACTCGAAACGAATTCTTCTAATTACGTTAACGATAGTGTTTTATTCTAATATAATAATAATGAAGTCTTATATTCGATAGCTTTCTATAGTAAGAATCTTATCTTAACTAAATGCAATTATTAAATCTATAATAAAAAGTTGCTGGCTATTATTCGCTATCTAAAACACTAGTATTCTAAGTTAAAATATATCGATATCTCTATTAAGATCTTTACGGATTATAAAGACCTAATATACTTTACTAAAGAAAGAGACCTAAGCCGTCACTAGGCCCGCTATTTAGATATACTATTCGAATTTAATATTAAAATTATCTATCGCCTAAGGCCTTAGAATATTAAGATTAATATATTTATATATATAGCCGGTTTTAAGTTAGATAGCTCTAAAAACGAATGCTTAAAGTAGTAATATTAGATAATACTTATATCTAATCGTTTAGAACTTAATAATAACAACGTCGAGATATATATTATCAACAACTCTATCTTCCATAGAATAGTCTAAGAAAACAAGACTAATAAGTTATATAACGAGATTTGTAAGGCAATTACGAAAAATAAGAATAAACTCCGTAGAGTTACGCTTAATAAGTGCTTTATAAAGAACGAGATACTCTACTATAGAGATCGCCTATAAATATTAGAAGATCTATATATTAATATTATTCGCGAAGTATATAATTAGCTCTTATATAGATATTTCGATATAGTCTATATCTATAAGCTACTTAAGCGAGAATACTATTAGCGAGGCATAAAAGTTATAGTTTCTATCTATATTCGAAACTACTACGTCTACTATAGATCTAAAACCCCTTATAATTAAGAATATAATCTATTATAACCTCTATCAATTTCTTAAAAGCGATAATAAAATATCTCGATAGACTTCGTAACGAGTTTATTTATATTCGATAAATATAACGCTATTTAGATAGCGATAGACCGACTTACTAAGAAACGCTACTATATCGCATACTCTAATATAGAGAAAAAAATTATAATCGAAAAGACGATTAATATATTACTTAAAAAGGTCTTTCGCTTATACGATCTATCGACGTCGATAGTTTTAAATAGAGGCTCTTAATTTATATTAATAATATAAAAAGTCTTTTATAAACGACTAGAGATTAAGGCTAAGTTATTAATAGTCTTTTACTTCAAAATCGATAGATAAACTAAATAGGCTAATTAGAATATAAAACGTTACCTTCGAACGTATTATAATTATATATAAGACGATTAGTCTAGATAATTACTTATCACCGAGTTCGCTAATAATAATACTACTTTCGCAGCTACGGGTATTCCATTATTCTTTATAAATAAAGGCTTTCACCCTTAAATGAGTTTTAGCTTAGATATTATCGACTATAACACTATTTATAAACGCCTTAATATTATCTAAGCGAAGAATATTATCGAGTATATATAGTAAATTCTTAATTATATTTAAAGTAATATAGATCGCGCTTAAAAGGCTATAATAATCTAAACTAATAAGCGATAATAGAAGGTTACTTTTAAAGTAAACGATATAGTCTTTCTTAATAGTAAGAATATTATCTTAGATTAATTATCTCGAAAACTAGATAATAAGAGATATAGTCTATTTAAAATTATAGGTCTTATAGAAATCTTATATCGCTTAAAGCTCTCAATAAGCATAAAGATTCATAATATTTTTTACTCTAATCTCTTAAGTCTTATATTAATAAACTTCTTATCTAGATAGATTAATTCTCTATCGAAGTATATTATTATTAAAAGCCGAATTGAATAAATAATAGAGGAGATTATCGCCTTTAAATTTATTAATAGCCGATTTAAATATCGGGTGAAATAAGAGAATCTTGATAATAATCTTAAATGATATAACTCGAATAATAGCGAATTCGAAAACTATTAAGATATAATTGACGATTTCTATAAATAATATTCGAAAGTAACCTACTAGAGACGATAATACCTCGAATATCGCGTTTTTAAACAAATTAGAACCGTTCGATATTTATAATAGCTTTATCTTTTTTCGCGTTCATAATTCGATTTCTTAGATCTATATTGTTTTATAATAGCCTCAATTTAAGTCTATTAAGCCGACTCCCCTTATTAATATAACTCTTAATATATTCTAAGGCCATATTAGATTATATACGAATTTTACTATCGCCGTCGCTAGGCATAATTAATATTAATTAAATTATTTATTACAAAGAGATCTACGTTAGACTAATTTAATATTAAATTAAAGTTTAACGTCTATAACTCGATTCGATTCGAGACCTCTCGATTAATTAAGTCGCACTATTTTATTAATATTCTTTACGCTAGAATATCAATTTGAGAATTACTATTACCTACCAAAACACTTATAATTACCACTCGCCTATTACCACATCGATTTCTTTTAGACTAAAACTCTTATACTCGCTATACCTCTAACTAGCGACGATATCAACGCAAAGATCAAGATATAAGCTCTCGCTATCTATACTGCCGCTAAGAAAGACCGTAGTGTTAAAGATCCTAGATATCAAAAGTTCTTTATTATTTAATCAATTTTCAAGCGAGCGTGTATATATACTATTTTTACTACTCTTCTACTTACTAATTATAAGAGTATAATTCTATAAGAGGGGGGGTAGTATTACGAGCGTACCCTGCATCTCCCTTAATATACTATTCAGCCCTATGGCCTATTAGGGCCTAGCGTATCTTGATAGAGACATCTGCTATTATCTAATGTCTCCTATCTATATAGTTATCCGATACCTAGTTATCTTATTCAATATACCTATATTAATACCACATCTGTATCGATTCTAATATAAAGAATTACTCTAGATATATAGAAATTAGCTATTCGATATAGACTAAGATTATTATAAATAGTATTAATTAGCTAAGTAATAAAGTTATCTAATAGCTACTCGATAGATTAATTAATAGCTTCTTATTCTTCGAAGCTTATTAAGATACTATTATCTATATCTAATAGCGTTTAAGCGAATTTCTCTATATTAGTCTAGCCTTAATTAGTTAGATTAAAATTTCGAAGTCTTATATTTTCTATTAGCTTAAGAATTTAAATATAATTTTAAAGATAGAATATCTTTAACGTAGTTTAAGCGATGCGATCTAACTTAATATTCTTAATAACTAAAAGAATTTAATAAAAGTTATTATAGAAGTATATAACTATATTATTAAAAGAAGTAAGATTCTTTCGAATATCTTAAAGTATATAATCGACGATCTTGATATCGTAGCGGTTTTATATAGAGATCTCGTTCTAGAAGATAAGCTTAATCGCCTTTAATAACTAAGTTAAATTAGACTCTATTAATATATCGTAATTAAACTAAATAATAGTATTAAGAGAAATCTTAAAGCGAGAATAAGCGATAGTATTATTTTAAAGAAGAATAGAGGTAATACTAGATGAAGCTATAGCAATAGCTATTTTAGAGTTATTTCGTATTTTTCGTAATACGATATTCTAAAGTATAGTCTTATCGATATCTTTATAGTTATCGAGAAAGAAGAGTTAGCTATTAAAATAAGAGATCGCGTTTTAAATAGCGTTAGCTATAGTGATTTAATTATTATTAAAACTCGTCTATATTTAATTTTAGATATTAATTCGATAATTACGTACTTCGCGTAGAAGTCGATTTCGATTATTAATATAATACTATTCGTAGTTTTATTAAATCGCGAATAGACTAAAGTCGATAGTAAGACTAATATCCTTTATAGAGCTAATATTATTTTTCTCTAAGCGAATTTAAATTAAATGAAGATAGAAGTCTTCGACGATAGTTTACTTATATTATATATCGTTTAATAGAGAAAGAGTATAATACTAAGTCTAAAGAATATAAATAAGATTATTAGATAATTTAAATAAAGAATAATAAGTATTAGTTAAGAAATGTACGTAAAGTACGAGTAAAGAATTAAATTATTTACGGGTAAAAAAAGAAAAATACGTCTAGCGCGAAAAGTTTTAATAGCTAAAAAAAGAATACTATATTAAAAAAAGTCGCGATATTTTAAAACTATCGTTAGCGCGGTAATCTTCTTATTCTATAGCTTAAAGTACTTTAACTTATTAAAGATATTATTAAGAAAAAATATATCTAGCGCGAAAAGTTTTAATATATAAAAAAAGAAATACTATATTAAAAAAAGTTATAATGTTTTAATACTATCGTTAGCGCGATAAGCTATTTATACTACGCTTAAAGTATTTCTACTCGATAAAGAAGAAATTATCTATATATCTTAATTTATAATTATTTTATAGATTTAGAGAGTTATCGAGCTTATATTATAGTAGAATTATTATAAAGAGATCTCGTAAGTAGTATTCTCTCTTTTAGATCGCTACTTTATCTAATACTTAATTTTATTCGATATTATTATAAAGTAAGTCTCTCGCTATATAGATACTATAATAGAAAGAAAGAATATTATCGTTTATTATATATAAGTCTTCGAAGAATATAGAGTTCGATATATTTAGAAGGAGATATCGTAGATAGAAGAGCTCTCTAGTATTTGAATTAATATAGTATATTCTTATAATAATATTTCTACGCCTCTAACGTAAACTTTATTCGAATATATCTCGCTTATTCTTTTTCTAGATATATTATATCGATAGATTAATATAGAAGAAGTCTTCTATTTATCTTTTCTATCGACGTAGTTAATTTAGCTAAAAGAAGACTATTAGCTTAGTCTAGCGTTTATATTCTATATTAATTATATGAAATAAATTATTATTATTATTAAATATTACGCTCTATTAATTTAAGAGATAAATAAATAATCGTTTAATAGAAGAATTATAATTATGTAATTTGAAGCTAAAAATCCTTTAATAGACTTTTATAGAGTTTATTTATCGTATGTCTTAATACTCTTAAATCTTATCTATCTAGTCTAGCCCTATATCGTTCTAATCTATATCGCTTTTACGCTTTATTCGAAGATTAATCTAATCGCTATTCTTATAAATATATTTAAAGATATATTTATAGACTTTAATATTAGCGTAGATCTCTATATTAATATAAGCGTTATACTTAATTAATAAATAGAGACTATAAGATATTATCTAGTAATTCTACTTAAATTTATCGTTTAATATCTTAGTAGATCTATATCGATAATATATAGAATACTCGAAGTCTAGTTTAAAGATAATATAGTCGCTAAAGTTCTTCGAAAATCGCTTACTATATATGTTCTTATCTGAGTTTTAATAAGATGAAATAATATCTATTCTACTAGTAGTATATTAACTATAGTTCTTATAGAGTATATATTTATAGAGTATATATCTAGTGACGGTCGTATAGAGATTGAAAAATAGACTTTAATTAGGAATCTTAGTATTAATAGCGGCGTTAATCTTAGCGGCGCTGAAGAATCGGTCTTTAGGGTATAAAATGATAAGGATATAGGTATGTGGTAGGCCTTATTTTTGAAATTCAATGGTGTAGGCATGGGCCGAAACTCGACCTGTTGCCCGCAAAGTCAGTTAGAGTTAGATTTCAACCGGCCATGCTTCGCCCTTATAGAGGTGAAAAAAAATGGACGGTATCGCAGGGCTAACCGATAGGAATTACGGCGTATAGTGGGTTAAATCGTATTAGAAGCACTCTTAGGGACTGTAACCTACACTAATTATCTAACTGATATATCGCCTAAGAGGCTACTCTACTAAATGAAATGAGGGAGAGCTACTGTACTGTAATAGAGGGTAAGAAGAATAGAAGTATACCTAGCATCTTCCCCTTTAGAATATCGTTTATAAGGGCCTTTAGCTTTAATCTAAATATCTTAGTAATCAGATTAGGCTGATTAGTAGCGTATTCGTCGAGTAAGAGATTTTCGATAATCTCGATTTATTTTGAATTATAGGTAAAAGTCGTAAAGAGATTTAGCTGACTAAACTTAATAAATAGAATAATAATATCTTAATAGAGTTATTTTATAAATTATAGGTCTTCTTAATAGAAGAAAGAAAGAATAATACGTTATTTATTAGTCTAATTATCTATAATAGCTTTATCGATATAAGTATTAACGATTATTTAATAGATATTAACTCGAATAATCTTCTAATTTATCTTTAGTTAATAAAGTTTATTACTTTTAATAACTATATAGATATCGTAGATGAAATACTATAGTAGTTTATCGTAGTAAAGAAAACGATTAAACTTATTAGAATAACTCTATATTATATATTTATAAGAAGTTAGCGATTAATAGAATAGAAGAAATAAATAAAATAGATCTATAATATAAGATAAGCGTTACTTATTTAGAACTATCTCGTTTAATAGTTTCTTTAATTTATAAGATAACTTTATCGTTTCTATTACGCTAAGTAAGAAGGCTTCTATTTAATATAATATCTATATTAGATATATTATTATACTATAACTATTTATCGAATAGAAAAATAAGAGAATAGCGTAGAGGTATATAGACTAAATGCTAATATGAAATATTAAATCTCTTATTACTTCGAGCTTCTATTAATATATTTCTAATCTTAGATATACTTAGTAAGTTATCGATATTACTCTTCTAGATAATAGCGATCTTATCTAAAGTAGAACGATTATAGATATATAAATTATAATATTATAGATTCTTATAAAGTAGCTTATAATCTCATATATTTAGATCGACTTTTAGTCTTTTAGATATCGATTTAAGAGCGTTAATATAGAGATTAATACTTTTAAGATTTATAGCTATTTTACGATAAAGCGTCTAATTAATATAATTATAGTAGCTATATCTAGTAAAGTTAGTATAGAAAACGCGGTTAAAAGAAAGTTATACTATATTATAAATTAATCTTAGATATTATTTATAATATAGATTTAGCTAAATATCGATTTTTCGTTCTTTAAAGACGCTAGAGTAGATATATAAGTAGTAATTACTTTCTGAATTTTATATATATATAAGGCGATTAAATAATTAATAATAATCTACTATAAAGCTATAGAGATCGTATTATTATACTAAACGCTATAATAACGAAATTCTTTACTATTATTAATAAGATTCGAGATTTCTAATATTAAAGAGTAGAGAATTTAATTAATAATATGCTCGCTAAAATTAATCGAATCGTTTATACTCGTTTCGACGCCCTTATAGCCTTATTCTATATCGTCTATCTTATCTATTTTAGATATATCGACTTTAATCTTTTCGCTATCGCAGTATTACTCGACTATCTTATCTTTTTATAATATTATATTATAGTAATCGTAAATCTAATCTATAAAATTTAAATTATATTATATAGACTCTATAATATATAAGTAACGCGCGATATAGCTAATAAGTCTTATTAAAGACTAAGTAGAATTTAAATAAGAGTTAAAAGATAGACTGAAAGAACGTAGGCTATCGAAATTATTATTAAAGAAGTCTGCTAATAGATCTCATAATAGAGGGTCTTCGATAGCGTCTTCCTCTTATTTAAAAGCTTTTTCTTAACGATATTCAGAATCTAACACGCGTTGAGAGGCTTTAAAATAGGGTAATAAAGAATGAATAGAAGAGAAAGACGCGTTTTAGAAGGTAGCATCGCTGAGTTAAAAGGCACTATCGCTAACTTAAGAGAAATCTATAGAGGAGAACATATCCGTTCGGGCTCTTTTAAAGGATTTTCTAGCGCGTTTATAGTCAGTAGTAGATAGCTATTAAACTTACTTATAGCCTCGATTACTAGTAATAATAAATTCGTCGAGAGACGACTTAAAGGCGTTAGTAGAGGCTCTAAGAGATGAAAAAAGAAGTATATATATCTTAGATATTTAGTAACCTTTAGACGAGAGGTATCGAGAATAAATATATTTATCTTAATTTTTTTTTTTTTTTTTTTTTTTTTTTTTTTTTTTTTTTTTACCCCTATTATTCCTTTTCACAACACCAGCTAGGTCGTGCATAGACAATTGAAGAAAACTTGGGAGTAGTACCATGTCTCACGTCTATTACCCATCATTGCTAGATAGACAAAACTACACACTTCCATACGCTTCTTTCTCTATTATGTTTATACAATCGTTCCACTTCATCCGTGATTATATTGCGTATCTATTCTAAGCCACATTCCCAGGGCAACACTGTAAGATATTTACTAGACTAGATTCCCTCCTTAGCTAGATCATCATCATCCATACTGAGCGGATTCAAGGTTCGATGAATGTTCGATGGCAAGTCATTCATAATATAGTAGTATCGTACATTTAGACTCTGTGCGCATGGCTGAAGAATGGGCTTTTCCATGCCATTTCAAAAGTATCCCATCCTTCGCGCTGCTCTCCATTTGCTGTTGACGACCACAACCCACAACGCCCGCCTAATGATTCCATGCCAAAAATATCCTCCCAATGCTGCTTCAACGAAGGCATATTTCTTATATTCACAAAGTAAATGGAGGGGATCGCGTAAAATCATCGTTATGCACTATGCTGGGTATCGTATTCATGTCTCGACCGGGGATCATCTGCCACGGCCGCATCATAGCTAGGTATAGGTGGCCTTGGTGAATCAGGCCGCATGAGAGGTCTTTCCTCACCATCGTCATCGCTGCCTTCGCTGCTTCTTCGGCTGTTCTCATGAGACCCCTCCGGACTTGTGTACTCGGGTGGCGGCGCCGAGAAATCTTGCGGATCATGGGCAGTTACTTGCTGGTCCAACACTCCGTCTGCTCGTTCCGCACTCCTACTAGTGCCCTCACCCACATCCTCGTTCGACGGTATATGGGCCAATTGCGCGAGGGAAATCTCCGTTGGTGACCGTTGTGGACCGGGACTCATTGGCGGAGCAGTTCTTATATTCCCGCTCCGCGATCTTCCATGCCCGTAAGTTGGCTGGCTCTGTCTCGTGCCGTCTCTTCCAGCTTCCAGCAGTATACTGCCTTGCTCGCTGCCGTACGGTGGCGGCGGCGCAAGACTACCGGTCATTGGAGCCAGGCCCCATTTCTTGACATTCGCTTCAATAAAAACGAACCCGCTTTGACCAAAATTGACATGCACGGTGCAGGGACCATTTGCGCCCACTGTTGGGAAAAAATTCTGTGTCTTCAAGCCATGAGCTACATCGTCTAGCTTCTTGCCGTTCCGTGTGAAAAAGACGCTTCCGGTTCGTGGTCGATAGCCGACACCTATGACATCGCCTTGTACGTACTCAGGACCATAACTGGTTGGCGTAAATGGTTGGTTGTAGCGCCGTTGGCCGGTCGAGGTGTAGGCTATTGAGGATTTGTGCCAGCCTGAATAGAATTAGTGCAATGTTTTGGATCAACTAGACCCAGACAGACATACCCGGTAGTCTGAAGAGGGGATATGGTTTTGTCGATACACCGATACTGATCAAAGAAGAATCGGGCTTATCATACACTTTGGCTTCCCAATAGTAAACCTCGTTCTGTTTCGGTATGGGCAGATTGCTTTGGACACTACATTCAGAATCAAAAAACTCGATCTCCGTTCGGCCCTCGACAAAGCAGTTCGCAATCTCGAGCTCGGGCTCAAATTCCCATGCGGACACGCCCTTCTCCTGGATTGCAAGGTACTGTGAAAGTGAAATGTCCGTAGGCAAAGTCTCGGGCGGATTGGCTTGGATGAATGCTATATCAAGGGCATCAGGAAGGGATGATGGAGACTCATATGGCAAGAAGGTCCACAGCGTACCTTTTGCTCTGAGATACTCCACTCGTTGCAGATCATCCATGTCCTCTAAAGCATCGGCCTCCTCTCTTGCCAGCGCCTGCTCATCGTCATACTCGCCCGGTCTTCCTATGCGATCTAAGAAGATGCGTCCTCGACTGGTGTATCTAAAGAAGTAAAAGATGGCGAAGACGAGGACGACGAAGGCGGCTGAGCCGAAAGCGGAGAGCATGCCAATGAGGATGCCCTTGCCTGTCGAGCCATCGTTGCTATTGACATTAGTCAGGATTTTGGTGGTGTCATGAGACGATTCCCGCCACGAAGACGTATGGTCTGTAGGTGACGGAGTAGTGTGGAAGGATGACGTTGAAACAGTGGTAGGGGAGAGTGCAATATCTTCTTCCATCATTCCTAGCCCATGCTATTGGACCATGAGGAAGAGTGCGGCAAGAGGTGCTTTTGCTTGTTAGAAAAATGCTTTTGATGTTTATGAGGTATGCGGTGGATGTGCTGAAAGTCGTGTGCTGCGGAGGTGGGGATTTTGCGTCTGTGGTCGACCGTAGAGGCGACGGCGGCACCGCGGCTAGATTGGACTCGAATTATGGAGTAGTACGATTACAGAGCTCTGAAGAACACGTTCGCTCATTATCCTGGGCCAATCATGTTACATGATTTCCCTCAAAACACAGTACTAGTACCGCCTCGACCTCAAAGCTTCTGAATAATCTCACGAGTCCGTTCGATAGCAAACATCGTAAGCCATACTTTGATGAAAGAATGGCGCAGAGGGGCTTCGAAATCAAATGTTTCGGGTGGAGGGATAGCAAAATATCCAGGCAAGTCGTCCACGGTCGAGCTGACAGCAGGGAGATATTGACGTGGACGAAGCCAAACTTCATGCTCAGAATGCCGTTCATCACTTGCAAGTCTCAGAGGCGTACGGGTTATTTTATTCTTATTTCGTCTGATCTCTATTCCTTCCTGAAAGTAGGACTTGTCTTTCGTCTTCACCACTACTCCAACGAGTTATTTCATTATCTCAGATCCGTGTTCTGATGGAGCAAGGCTGACTCCGAATCTGCGATAGTCTAATATACCTCCAAGGTAGATATTCCATTTTCAGAGCGATTCGAAACAAGGCACTCATTCAGCCATGTATCTTCAGCCCAACGTAAGCTTTACATCGAAGAGAGCGACATGACTTATCCCTTTCGACAAAGACGGTGAGGGAGGACGTTCATGAATTTTGCCTTTACTGCCAGAATGTTTTGTTGCCAAGAACAAGGTATTTCCATTATTTGAGTGGGGTCAATGAACCTGATTGCTACATGACATATGATATCGAGCAAGGTCTTTCGACCTTATATATCGCCCCAATAACCGCTCAAGGTGTCATCTGGTTTGGCAGAGGTTCCACTTTAGAGGAAGCCGAAGACAGGTTGGTCAAATGTTTCCCTCGTTTCTCCCGGCGCTTAATGGCGTCCGAACCAGATATGACTTCGATGCCTTCAAGATTCACCACTTCTATGCCTACTGATATCGAGCATTGGCTTGTCGCACATCACCAGAAGAAAGTCTATGTGCTTCGTGAAAGCCAGAATATGAAAGGGCTCCTCCCAGACTTCTTGAAGCCAAACTATGACACGCATTCATTACTGCTTGCTCTCGATGCTTCTCGTGTGATCAAAGGTGACGACGAGATTGATCTCATACGTAGAGCAATCAAAGTGTCTTCACTAGCTCATCGTACGGTCGTGCACCATATTACGTCCCTGGAATCTGAGGCAGAAGTTCATGGTACATGTTTTCGGAGTCCATCTTTCCTCTGGACCAAGTCTTGAGTCCCGAGACATGTCTTGGGGGTTTTTACTCTGTAGAAACGTTCCGAGGCGCAATGCAACCCCTCGAATACGCAATACTGACTTCGAAATTATAACCAGCTCTTGACCTGGACGTTTGTATAGCTCATGGTGCAGATTGGCAAGCATATCCGCCCATCGTTGCCTCAGGAGCAAATGCTTCCATCCTGCACTATACGGACAATAATGGAAGTCTCAAAGGCAAGGGTCTGTTATGTCTCGATGCAGGATGTGAATGGAAATTTTATTCGAGTGATATAACGTACGTAGGATCCGAGTCTAGATTTTGCCTCTTTGTTTTTGTCAAGTTGATATGTCAGCTTCAAGACGTATTCCAGGCTTGATTTTCTCTCTTGAACAGACAATGCTGATCCCGAGGTCTTTGTTCAGTCGCACATTCCCGCTTGCGGCAATGGATGGCCGAGCAAGGAGGTCGCTGAGACCTATGCTATTGTGGAGGAGATGCAAGAAAGATGCATTGCGATGCTGGGGCCTGGAGTTCGATACCTGGATGCATTTTACCTTGCTGATAGGATAGCGATAGAAGGTCTCATGCGGCTAGGGATACTAAGAAAAGGCAATATCGAGAAATTATTGAGGACTGCTGTGAGCAAGGCTTTCTTCCCACATGGATTAGGCCACCACATGGGCCTTGATGTTCACGATGTCAGCGCAAAACCGATCTTGAGTTTCTGCGGAGGCGAGGAACAATCAATGATTGAATTCAGTGAGAAGAGCCCATTGAGGCTCACGAATGAGTTTATGGCTCCATGCACGTCAGATGCAGCACCCTGGCAACCAGGAACGGTCATCACAGTAGAGCCAGGAATCTGTATGTTTGAAGATGGCCGAGTAACAGCGAGAAGCTGATCTGGAACTGCAGCTTTCTCTCGTTACGCCCTGGAAACAGTACACCTACCCAACCCAGAAGTTTCGAAGTTCATCGACGAAGAGGTACTGGAACGGTACATGCATGTTGGAGGAGCCAGAATAGAAGACGATATACTGATAACCAAACACGGGTATGAGAATCTGACATTGACGCCAAAAGGTAAAGAGATGCTGGACATCATTCGAGATGGAGCGGAATGTCACCATGGAAATGGATGCCCGTTTAGCATGGATGCCGTGCGGCGATCCTAACTCGCTGGCCGCTCAAGAAGGATTTTCCGTTGCCCCTGTTCTTGACGCTTGGAAATATAGTATACAATACCCTCACCAGAGTCTTCGTAGGGCACAAAACTTCACTCAACCAGTGCTGGGCTCCAGCTTGCCTTTGGCGCTCAGGAGTCAAGCTGAAGTTTTTGTATTTACGGACAGATCGACGAATGATAAGACGTGTTGGTTTTTGTAGTCTTGCTGGTGTGCGAAGGCTATTTATCCATAAAGATATCTTACTTGCCTCTCACGGGTCACCAGGACGTAGTGTTCGCCAAAAGGAAGAGCGAACAGACGAGGAGACGACATCCAAAGTTTAAGAATGGTTACGGCTTTTGCTGAGGCAAATTGAGCAGGGTCAGATGCAAATTTTACATACATCATGGGTGTTCGATTGCCTGCTTGCTTGCTTCTCAGTACTTCTTTCGCTTCTTAGCAGTCAGGAGGCATGGAGCATTTTACGCCGGCTCTTTGATTCATGCTTCCAATGCCTCAATGACGACTCCATAACCTACGTGCTGCTTTAGTCCACTGACCACACACTGCCACAAGACCCTCTACTCCTTTACCCTCACAGGAGCACCAGCGCCGTGAAAAGGGTGCTCTCCTGCCCAGGCAGTGTCTGACTATATCATCTCGTATTAAACACTTCTGTCTGAAGACGGGCATCGAATTACAAGACAGGCCTGGCGAGGGAGAGAGGGTTCGTGCAGCAATTTTTATTGACTTTTCGCTTCCGCAACACGTCTGACGGCTCACAGCTCAGGTGTCGGGTAAAAGGGCGGCAAGAATCAGTCGGAAAGGGAGCATACAAGGGAGAGCAGACTCCTGAGGCAGAGATTGCGGAGAGCTGACAGCAGGAGAAGGTTGAGGGTTAGCAAAATCGTGGGAAAGTGAGATTTTGGAAAACTGGGAACTCGGGAATAAGCAGGAGGAAGACCAACGTGGTGAGAGGGTTCGTAAAGGCTTCCTGCCATTTTGGAAAAAAACTTCCTCATTTGAAAATTAGTGGGTGGTGATGATGATTTGAATTGCCTTGAAGTATTTATTAGCAGACGGAGATTGACTCTGGCCACAAAGCAGCACAGCACAGCTACAGAGGGATGTCATCTTCATAATACTTCTAAGATCAAATTTTCCACGAGTCTGAGTGTAATGTGTGTTTGTCACCACTGGTAACATGCCCTGTGCCTTTGTGCACGTAAGATAGATAATGGACTCAGGGATTCCTGTCGGGAGGTCCGGATTTCGCCTAGTTCTAGGGCATCTGTCTGATACGTCAAAACACTCCTTATGACATGTTGATTTGGTGATCGTGCAATCATCCCCCGTCTCACTTGTTGCATTCCCACGAGCGTGTATAAATTGTCGAGCCTATGCAACTTCGATAGAGAGTCATTCTTGCGGTGATATTGTTCGTTCTTGTGCTTCCTCATACATGCCCACTGGACTTTGAAGCACGTCTTCCTGTTATGGACCTTCAACGAGAAGTGTCGAGACTGTATCCCACCGTTCCATTTCGAGCCATCAGCACTCACCACCATCACACTTGGGCAAGGACTTTTCATTCACATCCGGAGCTCTACATCCAGCCTCAGACATCAGAAGAACTGCAAAAAATCATTACACTTGCCCGAAGATGCCGACGTCGAATAACCGTCGCAGGCTGCGCACATTCCCCGTCGGATCTAACCTGTACTTCCTCATGGCTGGTCAATCTAGACTGCTTTCAAGACATACTGGACATCAACAGGGATACAAATGTAGTCGTCATGCAGGCAGGTATACGGCTACATGATCTGGGCATAAAGCTGAAAGAGCATGGTTTGGCAATGCCGAACCTGGGTAGTATTGACGACCAATCAATAGCCGGTGCAATTGGAACAGCGACACACGGAAGCTCGACAAGGCATGGTATCCTATCACAGTCTGTTCTAGCGCTAAAGATAATGCTTGCAAATGGCCGGACAGTGTCTTGCTCAGCAGAACAGAACGCGGAGCTTTTTCGCGCTGCTTCCGTGAGTCTGGGTGCACTGGGCGTTATCACCGAGGTCACCTTTGAGGCCGTTCCTGCCTTCAACATCGAATGGGCTCAAAGTCTTCACCCATTAGACGAGATAATCTCGGATTGGGAGAAAGATCTGTGGACAAAGAAAGAATTTACCCGCGTTTGGTGGATGCCATACATGAAACAATGTATCAGATGGAGGGCGGACAAGACGGACAAACCTCACCATCCACCAGTGGCGAATTGGTGGACCGGAAAGATTGGATTTCATACGTACCACTTATTGCTCTACTGCGCACAGTGGGCTCCCAGTTTGCTGCCCCTGCTCGAAAGGTTTGTGATCAATGTCCAGTACGGATTCAAACATGGGGCTGGCAGTGCTGCTGTCGAAGAAGGGCGGACCGGCCTCCTCATGAACTGTCTTTACTCACAATTTGTCAATGAGTGGGCGATTCCTCTTCGAAAGGGTCCTGAAGCAATCACACGTCTGTCATCGTGGCTCAACGGGAATGAGGCAGCGTCTGATATACCTTTCAGTTCGAAAGGAGTTTACATCCACGCTCCGATTGAGGTGCGGGTTTCTGATACTTCGACTACTGTACCGCGTCCATACCTGGATAATACTATGCCTGATGGACCAACGCTTTACTTGAACGCGACGCTTTACAGGCCTTATAATTGCGATCCTCCCTGCCGAGCTCGCTACTACGAGGCTTTCGAGTGGCTTATGAAGGAGATGGGCGGCCGACCACACTGGGCTAAGAATTTCGCTCACGTTACGAGGGAGGACGTGTATAGAATGTATCCTGAAATGGATGATTGGATACGGGTAAGAAATGAAGTAGACCCTGATGGCATGTTTGTTGGTGACTGGCATCGGCGACTTTTAATTCCGCAAGAAGGAGGTTCGAGTTTGCCGCTGGAAGAGAGGATCACTAGCACCAAGCCTGCAAAGGCCGGTGGAGTCGATTGGATTGGTCACATAGCCGGAAAGAGTCTAAGTCCGCAGACGAGCGAAGAGAGCTTCGAAATGATGCATGGCGTGGAAGCAGAGAAGAGTTTCGTAATCCATGGTTCGGTAAATAGACGGGCTGATGATGAAGATGACGACGAAGAACTATGAGGTACGGCGTAAACGAAGTTTTGTGAGATAATCTACGAGACGAATGGAAAGACGCTTTGACGATTACCTGTTGTACGAGATTCCGCGGTGCGCATTATTTATGACTCTTCGAAGTCCCTCTTCCAAAGACGACGACTCGCGAAGACAACGATGAATTGGAACAAGATGTGCATAGAATGAGGTCCATGATTTTTTCCAGTGCTGTTTGGATGTGGACGGTTTTCGTATGAGTCACACCATGGTTTGAGTTCGCCACTCAGTTTTTGCCAGGCCATGTCGCAGCCATCACATCTCATCATGACTCAAACAGTGATTTCGTTTAAGACTCATGACGACTGCCTGTGACCACTACAAAATTTCTGTATATACGTGCTCAAACTTCCACTTTCCTTAATTTCGCTGTATCCTTCATCAAGCCCATATTCTACTTCTTACTCGCACGTCGAACATACTTTCTCTTCTTCGCTCCGAAACATAATGAGCCGTCACAATCGTCGTCGCACGAGGGGCGAGCACAAGGCCTCTGCTTCTTGCCAGTACGACGGTTTCGAGCTGCCCTCTTCTGCCGATCCGTCGGATACCAAGCCCCCAGCTGTAAGACATCCTCGGCGGAACGATCTTTCCGCAAAACACTGGCATAATAGATATCTTGCATGGCAAGCCAGGGAAAGAAAGCATAAAGATGAGTGCGAGAGACTGATGGAAGAGCGGAAGAGGATCTTTGGTGGAGATGGTAATGAGGAGGAGGACGACGGTTTGTGTTCAAAAATGATGGATTACTTTGTGAGATTGGATTATCTTGAGTGATAGCTGCTTAAGAAAGAGGCGCACGTTTCAAAAGTGATGTTACGAGCAGTCAAGCGACGGGCGAAGTATGCACATTTTCGAAAGGGACGGGCAGAATTTTCCCACTGCGGTTCGTGATAAGCAACTTTGCAATCGAGACTTCCGACCAGAGGCGAAGGGCAAAGAGGTACGACTTGCAGCAAATGAAAGCACCTCGACTCGCAGCTCGGCGGGGCAGGGGACCAGGTGCTGGAATGGTCCAACAGAACCTTAGACCTTCGAATCTAGATGGTCATGTGCGCAGGCGGAGGACACAGGGCAACATTGTGACGGCGGCCGGTGCTCGCGATGTTGCCTTAAAGGAGGCATCGCTAGAGCTCGCTGCAGCCGATGCATGCAAATGGAGACGTGCACGGAGGAACATAGATTAGCAAGCTTGATAGTCGGGGCATGAAAGACCTCTCTTTTCATATCCCTTGCGCCCTACGTCGTCTGTCACCTTTGCCTCATGGCTATTCACCAAAGATGCGAAGCCCTACAAAGCGGGCGAAGCATCCCTTCTCTCGAGCAGTAAGATTCATCAAGTTGTAGGTCGCTGATCTAAAGGTAATCTATTGCTACAAGTGACACTCGAATTCTGCAAGACATCTACTATATTACAGTTCTCCATGCTCTTCCACCTTCCCCCCATCATTGCCCTTTGACTTCCCTTTCCCCTTACCCTTCCCACTGGCTTTGGCCTTCTCTTTCTTTTTCGTCTTCCTCTCTGCGTTAGACTTCTGTTCTGCCATAGCCTCTTCGATCTCCTCCGGCGTCGCCTGATGCAAGCCTTCCATTTCATCATCCAGTTCACCCGCCGGTCCTGTCGTCTCCTTGGCAGCTGCTCCAGACTCCACAGCGCTAGTGTCTGTATCGGTCGCCTTCGTAGAGCTGGTCTTCGTAGTCTTTGACTTGGACTTCGATTTCTTCGGCTTTGGCGGGGTTTTCATTTGTTTGGTCAAAAGACTCATTACCACGTCGTTGAGTTCTTTCGACTTTGCAGATAGCTCTGACGACAGTAAGACAGGGTCATCTGTTGGCGAGAGCTTTTCCTGCTCGGCCAGCTTCTCATCAAGCCACCTCTTGACATTATCCTCTGTCTGGAGAATAGCATTAATGTCCTCTTCGCTGTACATCGACGCAGGAAGATGAGGAGCTGCCGACATGATGGAGGATGAGGCCGTGGCAGTCTCGTCGTCTAGGTCCGCGAAGTCATCAGTAGACGTGCTGGGCGCCGTAGTGGTCTGCGATTTTGCCTCATCCGCGTTTGAAGCGGCCTTAGATTCCGCCAGGACCTGGGCTTCTCTTTGCTGCTTGACCACAGTGACCATGGTATTTGCTTGCGCCAGTGCATCCTCCAGTCTCTGGATTTCTGATGGGCGTTTGTTTGCCTCGTCTTTCCGTTTTTGAATGGGAGCAACAAGCCCACGGAGGTCGTCCAACCTTGCTTTTAGCGATTCTCGGTTAGCGTCCGCGCCATCACCATACAGCCATATGCTCGCATCATTTGATTTTTCTTCAATTCCATCCCTCTGCTCTTCCGTCGACGCAGCAACGAAACCCTCGTCCTCTAGAATATCTCTGATCTTGTAAGTGTACCCCTCAAGATTGTTCAGGGTTTCCTCGCGCAAGACGCGAGAGCGGTCTGATTTATCGAAGGCAAACAGCCGAGCTTTCATACGCTTCTGACTGTCGGGCTGGACTCCTTGTGATTCAATTGACTCGGTTGAGAAACCAACGGCGATTGTCTGCGTCTTCTTCTTCAACTCTCTGGGCTTTTCTTCTTTAACACTTTCGTCCACTACAAAGCCAGCCGTGTCAGTCTTTGTAGGCGACAAAGCGGTAGACGTCTCGGGCTCTAACGTTGATGTTGAGGATTCGGCATTATCGTCTTCTTTAAGCGGCTCCTGGTCCCCCTTCCTTGACCCGAAACCCAGAAAGTCCTTCATGCCATCGACCACTCCTCCTTTCTTGGTCTCTGTCTCTGTAACCTCGCAGCTGACGGATCCACTGATGACTTCGGGGAGTCCATCAACAGGACTCAATCGAATCGCGAACTTGGTGCTGACGTCACTCAGTGAACAACTAAACTTATTGGTCAGTTGTTTGACAGAGTCTGTCAAATTCCCGGTCTTGATAACTGAAATTTGAAGATCAGAAGAGTCAGATGAGGCCTGCTGAGACAGAGTAAAGGAGAAGTCTGCCGTGGCCTTGACTGAGACTTGTTTCTCAGAGCCAACTTGCGACGTCGGTACGAAAAGCTTTTGCTGCTTTTCCTTTCCATCTATCGACCAAGAGGCGAAAATAGGGTACACTGCGCTGTCTGAAGCTCTGATCTCTTTCACTCGGAAGCTAGGACTGATGGCCGCAGCCTTGAATGCTGCTCCAAAAACTGCAGCCTCATCTGCGTTCACGTTTGTTCTAATCTTGTTAGAATCTTCAATGACCGCTTCCAATTGCTTCTGGACGAAGGGTGTCCGAACAGCGCCTCCGTGCAGGATGACGGATTCTAAGTCGGCAAGGGATAATTTTGCAATTCCCAAAGCTTCTGTAATAGGCTTCTGAACTCGCTCTGGATATGCAGAAGCAAGTTGGTCGAAATCGGCGCGAGACAGCTTATACTTGAAGTTAAAGTCTTCATCATACAATGACTCAAGACTTGTGGATATCTCAGTGTTTGCACTCAATACTTGTCGGACCCTCTCCGCTTCTTTCCACAGTTTCGCCATTGTCCGGCCATGGGCTCTCACGTGCTTCGGCAGTACCTCCAGATTCTTCATATGGGCCGTAGATGTAATTTTGTTGATCATATCCTCCAAGATGACGCGGTTGAGCGCATCTCCACCCAAAGTCTTGTCCCAGCTTGTGCCGAGTACCTGGACTTCTTGTATCGTTTTATTGTATTTGCCAACGTCCTTCACAGTCCTTCCTTGGAATCTGAGGACGGTGGCAGTTGTAGAACCCGCACCCATATCATATACCAAGTGTATTTCGGGCTTGCCACCTTCGTTGACCGTTGGGAAGGTTCTTGAGGTCGCGTAATTCAGGCCAACAGAAAGACCATCGCTGATTAACGACAGCACCCGTAAACCTGCAAGATCTGCTGCCAAGATGACTGCCTTTCGCTCTTCCACTGTATAAAACGAGGGAACAGTGATCACAACATCCTGTATTGCTGACCCTTTACCGGCCATGGTCTCAGCGTTGCCCTTGATGTTCTTCAGCTCCATCGCTAGGAGTTCCTCGACTAGCCAAGGTTCCTCCTCCTTGACAAACGAGTCGCTCTTGAATCCCACAGTACCTGTCTCGGCCCACTCGACAATTTCCAATCCTGGAAAGGTCCCGCCATATTCCGAGATAAGGTCGTCGCTGGTTTTCAAGCCCAGGAGTGGCTTAAGATTTGGATAGACGTCGCTGGGAAATCTAGCGGAAAGAGCCACGGCATCACCGCCGTATATCCGTTCTGGGAACGCGTCAGGTTCGGCCGTAGATACCCTGGTTCTCAGGGGCTTGAAAGCAACAGCTGCGGTCTCCTTTCTTTTCGAATCTTTCGTCAGAACAATCTCAAGGGGGATCCCCGGCTTGACTAGGGCGGCTTTGATGTATTCGGTCCCTATATCTATGCCCAGAACAGCCGAAGCTGCAGAAGCTGTAGAGGTGAAGAGGAAGAGTAGTGAGAGAAACATTGCAAGGTTTGAGAGTCGCCGTCGACCACGAGGAGGCATGTTGCGAGAATAAGAAGAGAGACGCAGGACCAAGGAAAGGAAGCAGAATGAAATCGCAGAGCAGCCCCGAATCTTTCCAAAGCTCAATGACAAAAGGCGAAGAATTCAATATTCAGAAAGGACAGGTGGTGCTCTTGCGAGCACAGCATTGAAGTCGATACTCAATGGACGGGAAAGCGCTTTCGGCCAGGGTGGCATTTCCAAAGTCAGCCGCGCGCAACGCGAGCACGAGGAAAGAATAGGCGACTTTGGAAAACTCCGCATAGCCGAGGAGGGGGAGGAGCTTTACGCTAGAGTACTCGTATACCGTATGAGTATATTCTGACATTAATACGCCCGAGCATATACAAAATAAAGAGGATGGATCGAGAACTATGGTAGTCACTACCATCTATGTGACCAGACATGGAGTGAAGTCCCTTCCGCTGTACCCTCTACACGATGCTAATGCCGTCAATATAGTTCCGTGGTAATTGGACAGTAGACCCTAAAACCGGGAAATATTATAACACCGTTCCAAGTCCCACCAATGTACATACGCCCAGGACCTGTTTTATTCCCTTGGTCGGGCCATGTTTGGGACAAGAGACGCTGAATTGGGAGTGCTTAGATCCCCTCGGACCCACCCCTGGCTGCTTATGGCGCACGTCAAGCCGAACAGCTAGCGACTGCTCTCTCAGCCATCAGAGATCCTCCAATTACCCGTGTATACAGTAGCCCATTCTATAGGTGTATGCAAACGTTACAACCGTTTGTTGAGAAGAGCGGGCTGGAGGTGAGGGGTGATAATGGCATAGGGTAGGACTCTCTGTCTCCTATTCTTCACCGAATGCGCATTGGCTGACTTCGGATTGGCAGTGAATGGTACGGCCTAGCGCGATTCACCCACCCCTCGCCCGCCTCCCCGTCACTCCTACGAACCTTCTTCCAATCATACAATTCCGAGTACAAACCCAGCATAATACCCGCTTCATCCGGCGAAAGCATACCGATCCTCCATGATCGCTGCGCGTATGCTCTGACCTACATCATCTCCAATGCAGATATCGAAGATGCTGCTTCCTCAGAAGGGCATGAAAACGAGACATCCATTCTTATCTGCACTCACGCGGCCTCCATGATAGCCATTGGCCGTACTTTGACGGGCCATATGCCCGATGATGTATGCGTGGAAGACTTCAAGACCTACACGTACGTCTACATTTCGGAGCGACAACCTCCTAATGCCTGCCCCAATTTGTCCCAGACTAGTTACCGTGAAAAGTTTCCGAGACGATTTTCAATTATAACATACTCACCCAGCCTTGTCTTGTGACAACCTTTGCATCTCAAAGAAGAAATACTGACTCAGAACTTTTGAAGATGCGGTATCTCGAAGTTTGTACGCAAGAATATATCCCTGGATGGGGGCTATGAGAAATTGGAGAAATGGGAAGCGGGGATGGAGGTGCCAAAGACGAATTGGAGAGCTGAAGGCGTGGCTGGGGGATGGGGTTGTGCGGTGAATAGTAATTGTGATCATTTGGAAGGCGGAGAGGAGAAAGGATGGTAAGTTCTCCCATAGATTCTCGATATCATTGACCTGATGGGGTGCAGGGGATTCAAAGATGCTCAGACGTTTTGAAATGGAGGACTGATTGTTCAGCAGGCATTTCCACGGTGATGAAATGTTCGATGACCCTGATGCACTGGTAGATAGCGAGCATGGAGCTAAAGACAATGACTTTGGGGACAGGAAAGGGGTATCAAATCCGAAACTTTAGGAATTGGTTCTGGCTAAACACCCTCTGTAAGTCGCGCGGATGTAGTTCGCTAAGCTACAAGCAACCAAGGCTCTCGTAGCAAATGTTCAGTAACAAGTCTGCTCACTGCTTATCAGAAATTTGCCAGATATCAGGACGGGGGCCTCATGATTTCTGTACCCACCATATTGAGCAGCCACATGACTCCCAGAATGATTCCAATCCTTACCCCTAGGCTTTCAGCGACATGCCTCTTGATTTTGCGTGCTGACCTTATCACCCCAATCCCAACACCATCTGCAGCGCGACCAGTCTGAAAGACACCTCGCGCATCCTCTTTACTCTTCATTATTGGCAATCCCTCTTCCACGCCAGTGACACCATCTTCTAGCTCTACATGTTGCATTCCATCACTTGGATCAATGATCCAATTGGTCAGAGTTTGGGTGGCAGCCGCGACGTGCCAGCATACCCAGAGGAAGATGGTCGTTAGGACCGCCAAATCTACCCTCCTCCCGCCCCTTCCACCTCCTACGATCCCTTCGAAAACTCCCAGGGCCAAGAGCCCCTTGGTGTCTGCCGCCAGCCAAATGTGGAATTGCAGGGTGAAAGTCTCGAGGGAGTGCCGACCCATCCACGCGAATGTTGAGGAATGGAAATTGCGTGTGTAACGGCTGATGTTGCGGAAAATGACATATGCGAGGATAGGTGCTGTGGAGATGTACGGCACCCACGCATTATATGCGTACTTGTCAGAAGCACGACGAGCGAAAAGGTAGACAATAGGTGGTGTAACGGCAGCCATGGCTAGCCATACAAAGCGAAAAAGCCAGGAGCTTTGGCGAACGAGGCGGTCAAGGGCGCTGTCTTCCGGCGTTTCTACGTTCACGGCATCCATTAGATTCACAAAACATATGCCGCAAAGCATGCCCGTATATACGATGAAGCTGTCGAGTTGAAGTCGAAAGCGCCATTCCGTGACATTCCAGTGTATGTTGAAAAATTTCTCCAGGCCTCGAAAGAGAGTTTCGAATATACCGGGAACTCTGATCAAAGCTGTTGTCAAAATCGCAGAGATCGTTATCTTGGCTATCAGAAACGCACGAGAACGGTTCCTTGAGTGGCCCACTGCCATGGTAAGATAGATTACCAGATACCAGAAGCTGATCAGTGGGGCGAAATAATAGAAAAGATAGTCTGTCTTCATCACGTACGGAAGAAGGCAGCTCAGCATGTTGAGTCGGATGAGGACTGCAGCAGAGCGCCGAAAAGAGTAATTGGATCTTTTGTAGAAGAAGACAGTGTGCCCGAAACCTGTCATGAAGATGTACGAAGCGACTAGAAGCCTGACGGTTTCGTAGATCCATAATGTTCTCGATGCTCCTGTGTAGTGGTAAATCAAGATGATGAATTGCATCCACCCTTTCCACTCATCTGTTTGATATCTTGAGAGAAACGGCTGATCTTGTACTTTCTGAATTGAGCAGCCAGAATTCTTGCGCAGTGGTGCAGGCGCGGATCGACGTATAGAGAGAGCTCCCAGTACGAGGGTGGCAATGCAAAGCCACATGAATTCTGTGAATGAGTACTGTTTCTGAGCCTTATTGAACAGCTGTGTGCGATCGGCATAGTAGCAATAGCAGATAGCTAATGCTAGGACCGTGATAGCCCGTGTGACTTTGCGAGAAGGAAGGGAATTGAACCTTTTGGCGTCTGCGATCGATCAGCTGGCAGCACATCCGATTGACATGAGGTTCTCACCTTTGAACGTGATAAGGATGAATGCGGGCAGCACGCCCAAAGAAAGGATCAGAATTACGCACTGGGTCCAGTTCGGCCTCTGATATCTGTTGCAACAAGTCTTGTCCATTGGATATCCTTTGGCATTGGATTGGCGTAGCACAACATTGCATCTCGCGTTAAGCAGTACGTCAGCCATTTCACCAGCAACAGCTCCGTTGATATGCAAGCCATCTTGATGGTACGCCGAAGGTTCGTGCCAAGTCATGTGGGCAAAACTCCATGCGACTGTAATATTTTGTCGGACCGATAAATGCTGCAAATGTTGGAATATGGGCTTGACTCTAGCGGGCGTGATGGTCCTGGCCCGCTCTGGGGACAGCGCATCATAATGTGGTACCTGAATTGGGGCAATAACAGCGAGGTCATCCACGCCTTCAGAGCTTTGACCAGACTTGCCCAATGGCATTCTGGGTCTTCTTACATTCTGCAGAACACGCGTTATTTCACCAATGGAACTCTCGAAGCGCTGGTAGGAAGCTTCGTCAAGATATCGCGCATTCCACAACCCTCCCCCCATTAGGAGAATCGCTGCTGTATCAACCTGGGAATCCCTGGATCCAGACCGCGATGCCGCTGTAATTTCTCGGTAGAGACTTGATGTGTTAAGGTACGGATCCCAGACGAATTCGATCTTGAGGCCGTGTGCATCCACAGAGATACTCGAGTGCTTGTCTCCTGATTCTCGGACGTTAAGCTTACTGGCGAAAGCCCAAAATATCTGCCTTGTGACAGAGTCGCCAATGAACACGACCCTTCGAGAGTTTAGACATGTAGTCACGTCCCTGGCGTTGTACTCATGCATCATGCAACCTGCAGGCTGCCAATTTTGATATCCCGTGACTGAGTGATATGGATCAAGGGCGTCGAGCCATCGGCCATGAGTCAGTAGTGCGTCACATTTGTTGGTGTCATAGCCATCTACACAGCATATTAGTTTTAGGGTAGAGGACGTAAGCAGGGTGAAGGCGAAGTGTAACGCATTGGCAGTGCACCTTACCTTGCCAGAAGTGCCGGTACATGACAAGAGTGACAACTATGATGAAGAGCGATAGGCACGCACGATGCACGGCATCTTGCAATTCCAGACATCCAGCTCGAAGCCTACGCAAATGCATGACTCTGACTGTCTGGCGACGAGTCAAGATCGCTGATTGTGGATGTTGTCAGCAAGGAAAGCAGATGAACACCGGTTTTCTTCCCGTGAAATCGCAACTTCGGTTGGGCTTAGCATTTCTGGAGGCAGCAACAATTTGACCCCTACACACATGTCCACAACACCAGCCTTGGGAAAGGCTTCTCCCCCAAAAAGTCGCATTTGGAGAGAGGCAGTACCACTATTCACCCAGATTACAGAACGTCACTGCCACTTGCATCAGGGGTTTCAAGGGCAACTTTGGCCATGATATGCAAAGGCATACTCTCACCTACTGATGCTTCTTCGAATCTGTCTTCCACAAAACCTTGAGCTCCAAACCAAAAAAAAGAAGTTGTCTTGAGCATTTCGCCCGACTTGGTAGACGTAAAGACTCAAGGCATATTCATCGATAGGCATTGTCACGTTAGCCTCAGTACCTATCTTGGGAAGCGACATTTGCCATGAGTACTTAATGCAGTCTTTTCAGACCTCTACCAAAGGCGGCTGAGCAGCCTGTTGTTGCTCTGGCGCACTGGAGCTTTCGCCACCCTCTCCTGCCCCGTCAGCCACATTTCCGTCCCCAACATCAATATTTCCCTCCAGTCGCTCTCGGGCCTCCTCCTCCTCCTCCTTCCTCGCACGCTCTTCCCTCTCCCGGGCTTCAGCCTGCCTTGCCGCCTCTGCCGCTTCTCTGGCTGCAATGTGTCTCTCGCCAACACCGGGTACTAAGCTTGCTACAAACAAGGCAACAGCTCGTTCCACCCTGCGGAAGCTCTGACGAACAAAGCTTACATCTTGACGTTCTCTTTCTTGCAGTAGGCGCTCGGCTGCTTCCTGAGGCGTTGGTTCACGATTCCCAGGCTGCGTGCCTGTCCCATTGCCATTATTTTCAGCACCACCAACGCCTGCACGAGGACGCTCATTAGCAGCGAGAGGAACAAGACCCTCTGCATGCCTTCTGATTGGATCCCAGATTCCTTGAATTATGGGCCTGAATATCCCGGTCTGGGCAATGAAAACCAGGCTAGCGATTAGTCCAAGAAGGATGGTTCGACGCCATCCTGCCCCAGCAGTGAAAAAATACACAAACCCAAAGAGCCTGATCAATAACCATAAGTGGCCTCCAAGAGGTAGAAGAATGCGGGCTAGATCTCTGGCTTGATTTACCTGTTGCTGCTGCTGTGCTTGTGCCACTTGAGCGACGTCCGCAGGTTGTGGCCCTTGTTGTTGTCCTTGCGCAACCTGGACCTCATCTATGTGCGGGTGCTGTTCGTTGATGGGAATGTTATTGTTTGCTGGTTGAGTTTGCGCAGGGGCAGTAGTGGTAGGGAGCATTACAGATTGAGGAGTGATGGCGCCAAGGGAAGGAAATTGCCAAGGGGCTGTATACAATCCAGATGGCGAGACTAGTAGGGCGTGTGGTCCACTAGGTGAGGAGAGAACATACACCGCAGAAGATTCGGTTCCTTGAGCCGCTCTTTGCGAAGTGGCTCGGTCGTGAGCTGCTCGAATTAGGTTACTATGTAGATTTTCCCGCAGATGGCTTGAATGATGAGAAAGGTTGGCCAAACGAGTTCGTAGTGCGGTTGCGACTTCTTGCGGTAGATCTGTAATGCCCCTTATCATTTCTTGAGCCTGTTCAAACACAGACTCTGGCAACGGATTGCCCCCAACCATAGCAGCATCCATGGTAGAGAGATTGGATTGGAGATGCATGAGTGCAACGTTCGGTGTTGGAGTTCGACCGATCCCTGCCGGCGGTGGAGGGCTTCCGGCTGTTGCACCGATGCCTGCAGTCTGTGATGAGCGGCTAGGCTGCAGTGCAGGTGACGTACGTCTTGGTGTGTTTGCACCAGTATGCAAAGAATTGGGAGATGCAGCATGAGGATTTGGAAACCCGTTGTGAGCATGTATGTTCATCGGTCCACTCTGGATGACCATCTGCCATCTCTCCCCATTTGGACCATGGTTTTCACGGACCACTGTACTCGTATTTCCAGGAGTAGTAGAGGGTGCCGAAGCTGCGCCTTGGTCGTTGCTCTGCGGTGTTGATAAAACAGTCTGCGGAGAAGAAGTGGAAGGATTGATCTGTACATTCTGCATGGGCCCGCCGTGTATCCCATGTTGTACGCCTGCTGCTCTCGCTTGCTGTTGTTGCGCCATGGCATGCTGAAAAGCAGGCTGTGCAAAGGCTGGTGGCTGATTCGGCTGTGCTGGAGGTTGATTGGGAGGCATTCCCTGAAGCATAGGGTTGTTTCCAATAGCCGCGAGTTGAGCTGCAAGCTGCTGGTTCACAGCATGAAATTGGGCAAAAGCCTGTTGAAGTTGCGGAGGGAATTGTGCTTGAAGAGCACCATTCCCATTCCCATGGCTATGGCCATATCCAGGCGCATGTACGTGGTAGTGTGGCGGTGACGGGGTTGGAATATGACCCTGAGCGGCTGGCCTTTGTGATGCATGTACGTTCTCATTAGCCTGATGTGGGTCCTGTGGAGTTCCGGAGTTACTTGAGCTGCCATGTGCGTGTTGCGCTGGAAGAGCCTGCTGGCCTTGGCCTGGGTGTGCTGTGGACGCTGAAGGTGCTAGCTGAGTGGACATTTCTGGTGGTAGGACCAGGTGGAGCGAGAGTGTTTCGGAGCTATCTATCTATGCATTGTCAGCTTTGCGGAGTGAGTGACATGGCACGAGACAAACAATCTCTTGGGTGAAGACGTCTTTCAGGGTCTTTGCCACATCAATCAGAGGATGGCCACGATATATCAACCGTTGCCGGGCCGGAGCAGGATGGGTTGCAACTTCAGCTGATATCCTTTCTCTCAATTCGCCGATACTCGTAGCTGTAGATATGCCGGAGAAGGTAAGTTTATTGACCTCTTGTGATGGCGACAGAATGACGAGGTTGATGTGAGTTTTCTCCATAGTAGAAATAATCAGTGCTTCAGGCAAGCTTCCCGTCGATGCTCATGAAGTATTGTGTAAATCAGTTGCGATCAGATAGGCAATAGTAAGAGAGACACCACACGAGAAAGGGAAAGCACATCTGGCTTAACATGATGCATATTAATACGTCACCGAGGTTCTCCCGAAGTGCGAGGTCTAATAATATTCACACTTTACCTCTTTAAGTAATAATTTGATATCTATCTAATAGAAGAATAGAATATATCTAAACTTAAAATAGAATTATCTATTTAATTATTTTTAAAAAATTAATAGCTACGAGTAAAGGTATATGAATTAAATTTATAATTTTTTTTTTTAATTAGAGCTATCGAGTAAATTTGATAAGCGATCTTTGATAAGCGATCTTTGATAAGCGATTTTTAATGAGTAATATTTGAGTGTCTTGCCTTTTAATAATTATAAGATTAAATTTTTAAATTTTTTAAAGCATTTAAAAGCGTAATCTACGCTCTATAATTGAAAAAAAAAAATCTTAAAATTTTAATAGAAAATAGTAAATTTATTGAATAATTAAAAGTAGAATAAGAGATTTTAATAAATTATAAATATTAATTTATTTATTCGCGATAACTTAGTCGATTTAATTAAAGAGTATAATAATTCTAAATTTATAATTAATTATATATATAAATTTAAGATTTTATAATTTAACTCTATCTTATTCTATTATATATATTAATTACGTATATAATCTCTATTTAATATATATAAGTTTAAGTTTATAAATTAAATTTATAAAAAGTAATTTATTTTTAAATCTAATTTCGAGATTAAATTCGATTCTCGAACTTTAAAAAAATAATATTTTTTTTTTTTTTTTTTTTTTTTTTTATTTTTTTTTTTTTTTTTATTTTTTTTTTTTTTTTTAAATATAAATTTTGTATTTATTTTTATTTTTTTGTTTGTTTTTTTTTTTTTTTTTTTTTTTTTTTGGTTTTGTTTTTTTTTTTTTTTTTTTTTTTTTTTTATTTTTTTTTTAAATATAAATTTTTTTTTTTTTTTGTTTGTTTTTTTTTTTTTACTTCTATTAATAAAAATTTTTTTTTTTTTATTTTTTTGGGGTTTTTTTGTGGGGGGGGGGGGGGGGGGGTAATATTTTTTTGGGGGGGGTGTTTGGGGGGGGTTTTTTTTAATTTTTTATTAATAAAAAAAAAAGGGAAAGGCGTTTTTTTTTGGGGTAAGGGTTTAAAAATAGAGGAAAAAAGGGGGAAATTATTTTTTTTGGGGGGGTTTAAATTTTATTTTCTCCCGGGGGGGTTTTATTTTTTTTAAAAAATTGTTTGTGTTGGAAAGAGAAAGGTAGGGTTTTTTTTTTTTATATATATTTTTGTGGTGGTTTTTTTTCGGGGGGGGTTTTTTTTTTTTTTTTTTGTGGTGGTTGCTCCTCTTTTTTTTTTTTTGTTTTTTCCTCTTTCTTCTTTTTTTGGGGGGGGGGGGAGGGGGGGTTGGGGGGGGGGTTTTCCTCGTTTGGGGGTGTGTTTTTGGGGGGGGGCGGGGGAGGGTGGGGGGGGGGGGTTTTGGGGAGCTGAGCTGTGTTTTTGACGATGGTAGCCTTGTTGCCGCTTGGTTTCTCCGCAGTGTTCTCCGCATTTGCCTGTTGTAGTTCCTTCTCTTGCTCCTCCTCTTGTAGAGTATCAGACTGAGTGGCTAGCTGAGTGGCTGACTGAGTGGATGACTGATATGACGTGGGATCTTGGAGAGCTGAGCCGTGTTCTTGACGATGGTGGCCTTGTTGCCGCTTGGTTTCTCCGCAGTGTTCTCCGTAGTGTTCTCCGCAGTGTTCTCCGCATTTGCCTGTTGTAGTTCCTCCTCTTGCTCCTTAATGCAGTGGGGATGACAGGCCAAGTTGCAGTGGTGTTCTCCGCTTGCTGAGTGATGATTTGATGTGGAACCGTGGAGAGCATATGACGTGGGATCTTGGAGAGCTGAGCCGTGTTCTTGACGATGGTGGCCTTGTTACCGCTTGGTTTCTCCGCAGTGTTCTCCATAGTGTTCTCCGTAGTGTTCTCCGCATTTGCCTATTGTAGTTCCTCCTCTTACTTCTTAATGTAGTGGAGATGATAGGCTAAGTTGCAGTGGTGTTCTCCGCTTACTAAGTGATGATTTGATGTGGAACCGTGGAGAGCATATGACGTGGGATCTTGGAGAGCTGAGCCGTGTTCTTGGTGTTGGGGGCCTTGTTGCCGCTTGGTTTCTCCGTAGTGTTCTCCGCATTCGCCTGCTGTATTGACTTCTCTTGCACTGGCTGAGTGGATTGGTGTGAGATCGTGGAGAGTAGGCCTGTTGTGTCACTGCTGCTGATAACTGTCTCCGCAATGTTCTCCGCAGTATTCTCCGCATTCGCCTGTTGTAGATCCTCCTCTTGTTTAACTGAGTGCGAGGGTACCGAGGATAAATGTGTTTATATTGGTGGAATTGGTAGAATTGGTAGAATGATGGAAGAAGAATAATGAAAGAAGAATGGTTACACAAATAGGTGGAAGGATTATTATCCGATCCCGGACGCGTTTGGTGTGACTACAATATTTGAATATCAGTTTAGCCCACCTATCGCTGGCTTGGAAGGAGTATATAGGGGAGGACGTATCCGTTCGGGCTCTTTTTGAGGGCCTTCTAACGCGTTTATAAGTAGTAGTAGGTAGCTGTTAGGCTGCGGCCTCGATTGCTAGTAGTAGCGGATTCGCCGAGGGGTGGCCTGGGGGCGTCAGTAAGGGGCTCTAATTGGGCGAGGGGTACCGAAGACGATTGTGTTCATATTGGTGGAATTGGTAGAATTGGTAGAATGGTGGAAGAATAATGGTTACACAAACAAACAGGTGGAAGGATTATTATCCGATCCCGGACGCGTCTGGTGTGGCTACCATAACTACCATATTTGAATGTTCATTTCATCCACCAATAGTAGGCCAAACTTCATTATTTTTACAGCGTTAGAAAGCGCAAACTGAGCTCTATAATTTACGAAATTATGAAGTAACAGCATCCGTAGGGAGCTGATTATTTCAGAGTGTAAAACTTCTACACACAAATTTTTGATGAGGGAGCTCGGGAGAGCTAGCGGGCTGACTCAGCCGGTCTAACTAAAGAGCGTAGTGACCCTGAATTTATGATTGGCTGCACATACAAATTCAAGGTTTTGTAGCTCAGCCCTATCTTATTCTTTTATATATACTAATTAACTATAAATTTAAATTTATTATACTTTTTTATTAAATTAACTAAATTAATCTAGTAGCTTTTTTAAGACTTCTTATTAAATAAATAAATAAATAATATTTATATATAGAATAACTTTTGTATTTTCTATTAAAATTTTAAGATTTTTTTAATTATAAAATATAATTTACGCTTTTAAATAAAAAAAGAATTTTTAAATTTAATCTTATAATTATTAAAGTATAAGAAATTTAAATATTATTTATTAAAGTTTACTCGATAGTCTTAATTAAAAAATATATATATATTATTTAATTTTAGAATAACTTTTTTAATTTCTATCAAAATTTCGAGATTTTTTTTTAAATTATAGAATATAATATAGACTTTTAAATAAAAGAAGAAATACTAAATTTAGATTTATAGATATTTAAAGATAAGAAATTTAAATATTATTTATTAAAAGTTTATTTATTAAAGTTCGCTCGATAGCTTTAATTAAAGAATAAATATATATTACTTAATTTTAAAATAACTTTTTTATTTTCTATTAAAATTTTAAGATACTTCTTTTCATCTGCAAATCTGAAAAGTTCCTGCAAAATTTGAAATTGCTGATCGCGCGTTTATCGCGGAAATCACAAAATCCGCCGAATTAGCAAATCTGATTAGAATCCGTCTAAATTCCGCCGGTTCAGTAATTATCTCAATCTTTTCCGCCAGTTCTATCAGTTTAGCAGCAATACGCACGAAAAAAGAAAAGTTCTAATAATCGACATTACGACGGTAAGGTTCTACGATAATAAGTATTAACGTCAATTTAAATTTGATTATAGAATTAGACGATTTAATGAAATTAGTCGCGTAAGTAATACTCTAATATAGCGCATAATAATACGTATATTAATAATGATATATATTAATATCATATATATATAGAATAATACTTACTTAGAGTGTATTAGAGTGCATTATATAAAATTTTTAAAGTTACTAAATTTTTTTAAAAAGTTACTAAACTAATAGAACTAGCGAAAAGAATTAAATATAGATAAAGTCTGCTTAATAGACTAAATCGTACTAAATCGTACTTATAATGCGAACCCGGCGGAAATCGTATGGAAAGAAACTTTTTAGATTTATAGATATTAAATTATAGAATATAATATAAGCATAATAAGCTTTTAAATAAAATAAAAATTTTAAAGTTTAGTCTTATAGTTCTTTAAAAGTAAGAAATTTAAATATCGCTTATTAAAGATCGCTTATTAAATTTACTTAATAGCTCTAAGTAAAAAAACGACATTATAAATTTAATTTATAAATCTTTACTCGTAAGAATATAAATAGTTAATAATTTATTAGTATATATAACAGAATAAGATAGGGCTGAGCTTGAAAACCTTGAATTTGTATGTGCAGCCAATCATAAATTCAGGGTCACTACGCTCTTTGGTTAGACCGGCTGAGTTATCGCGGGTAAATAAATTAGCGTCCGCAACCATCAAAATCTCGCCCTCCCGCGTCTCCCTCATCAAAAATAGGTGTACGTTATTCACGAATAGAATAACTTTTTTGTTTTCTATTGAAATTTTGAGATTTTTTTTTAAATTATGGAGCGTCGTTTGCGCTTTCCAAATTTTTAACAATTTTGAAATTTGGTCCTATAGTTATTAATAAGCAAGGAGTCTAAATATCGCTCACCAAAGTTCGCTCGACAGCCGGACAGCCCGCTCACCAAATAGTTCGCTCACCAAAGATCGCTCACCTATTTACTCGATAGCCCTAATCAAAAAAATAATTATAAATTTAATTCATAGGCCTTTACTCGTTATAATAGAAATAAATTAAAGATTATATAGAAAAAAATTTAAATTTAATTTAACTTAGAGTTAAAGCTTTTATTTTCTTTATTAATTTTATAATAATAGAAGTAAATTAAAAATTAGTATATATAATAGAATAAGATAGAGCTAAGCTTAAAAATCTTAAATTTATATATATATTCAATTATAAATTCGAGTTCGCTACGCTCTTTAATTAGCTCGACTAAATTAGCTTACTAGCTCTCTTAAGCTTTCTTATTAAAAAAATAAAATAGATATATATTAGTATATATAAAAGAATAAGGTAGGGCTAAACTAGAAAACCTTGAATTTGTATGTGCAGCCAATTATAAATTCGGGGTTATTACGCCTTTTGGCTAGACTAACTAAGTCAGCCCGCTAGCCCTTTCGAGCTCCCTTATCAAAAATTTATATATAGAAGTTTTACACTCTGAAATAACCAGCTCCCTACGGATACTATTTCTTCATAATTTCGTAAATTATAGAGCTCAGTGTGCGCTTTCTAACGCTGTAAAAATAATGAAGTTTGGCCTACTATTGGTGGATTAAATGAATATTCAAATATAATAGTTATGGTAGTCACACCAGACGCGTCCGGGATCGGATAATAATCCTTTCACCTGTTTGTGTAACCATTATTCTTTCACTACTCTACCAATTCTATCAATTCCACCAATATGAACACAATCGTCTTCGATACCCCTCGCCCAAAGGTCACTCAACGTTTCAGGTACGTACACCCCTTTTGCCCGCCTCTTAGAGTTAGGCCACCCCTCGGCGAATCCGCTACTGCTGGCAATCGAGGCCGTAAGCGAGCTCAACAGGTACCTACTATCTCGGGGGCGTTAAAAGTCATTATCCTCCGAGGTAATCCCGGCTACTACTGGCTTTCTACCACATATATTATTTCTATTACTCGAATATATATATTTCTACTATAGCTTTAATTTAATAAGCTTATTATAGTTACCCTCACGTAGTATATAATATCGCTAAGGCATTTTAGCAATTCTGGCCTAAATTTCACTGAGTTTAATCCGCTCTCATTTCTTCGAGATTACGATATAAAGCTTATACTAATTATTTTACTTTCTTTAATATATTTATTCATTTAGAAGATTTTAGATATTCTCTATTGAATTGAGATTAGGTAATTAAGTAGGGTAATTAAGAGTCTTAATCTAATAATCGATTTTTAGCTACGTAGCTATATTTTTTATATTAACTTTCTTATTTTTCTTACTTTTTTTATTCCGTAACTTAAATCACCGTCTTTCTATAAAATATTATATTCGTATATAATTTGTAGTCAATTTATCGAGTTATAGTAATCCGAAGTTGATACGTAGTATAGTATTTCATTGTTATACTATTTCTAGTGAATTTTATAGCAAGATCGTGAGGTATAGTAGCTTTTCATTGCCGTATACGCTCCTAATATTTCTTCTTATTTCTATTTCGAGGACGTTGACGTAGCTTCGAAGGTTTTTCTATTGTAATTCGAGAGCGATTGAGCTCGTCGTAATAGAATCGCAATTTGCCTTTATGGTTTTAAGAAATATCCGCGGATATATAAATTGTGGTACCTTGTTTTGGAGGTATAGATTGCGTATTTTTAGGCTTTTCAGCGGTATCAGCGTCTCGAAAAGTGCGGCCCTATTATGTGAATCTAACGTTTTAATACTTTTTATTCGTTTATATAATAAATTACTAATAATTCTCTATAGTATTATTCTTATAATCGTATTCGTAGTCTAGTCTTTTTTTTATATTAAGATCGAATACTTATTTAGCTAAACGTTGCTTATATATTTAAGCATTTTTAATATACTTTAGCGCGTTTTATTAAATGATTTAAGAGTGAACTAAAATCTCATAATATCTGACTTGACGTTTCATTGGTTAATTGCGAATAGAATTATTTATATCTTATAAAATATTATATATAGCTTAAGTGACTTTAGAGGGACGTTCGAAACGTTATTTTTTAAGTCTTCTGATATTAGGGGAGCCCTTAAGTTTTCTAATTCTTAACTAAGTCTTACCCATATCATGTGAAATATCCTTCTCGGCGTATATATCTTTGATCGTTTTTTCACGATCTTGAGTATTAACGGCTTTAAAGAATTTAGCTTTCTTACGCGTAGTAGCTTCTTGACGATAAAGGCTACGTGTAGGTGTATAAGGGGATATATTATGCTCTATAGTTGACGATATAGAAATATTTATAATAGTGTTTTGGTGGGGAAGCCAGTAGTAGCCGGGATTACCTCGGAGGATGATGACTTTTGACGCCCCCGAGTACTACTCATAAACGCGTCGATACCCTCGCACTCAGTTGAACAAGAGGAGGATCTACAACAGGCGAATGCGGAGAACACTACGGAGACAGTCATCAGCAGCAGTGACACAACAGGCCTACTCTCCACGGTCTCACACCAATCCACTCAGCCAATACAAGAGAAGTCAATACAGCAGGCGAATACGGAGAACACTACGGAGAAACAAAGCGGCAATAAGACCCCCAGCACCAAGAACACCGCTCAGCTCTCCAAGATCCCACGTCAATTTATAAATAAAATAACTTTTTTTTTTTCTATTAAAATTTTAAAATTTCTTTTTTAAATTATAAAGCGTATTATTAGAATTAGTATAGGTGCGATATTAGTATAATGAAATAGATTAAGAATAATAAGACTATCGAATTATATAGGTGAAAAAGGCATAATATAATAGAGGATATCTTCGTTAAGGTACTAGGCTATAGGGCTAAGTAGTATATTAAGAGTACGCTCGTAATATTACTCTCTCTCTCTTAATAGCCATAACCTCTATAGCTGATAGATCGAAGATGTACGCCTATTGCTTATTCTATTTCTTTAAATATTTATAGCCTCTATAGGCCTTAACTAAAGAAGATTTACTAGAGATTCTAGAGATATAGATTATATCTTATCTACGTATAAGTAAGAGCCCCTTCGATAATTACATATTTTTAAAATATGCTAATATATTTTCAACTTAGCGTATTATTAATATACGATTACGTTCGATAATTATATTTTTACTTATTAGATTATATTATATATTAAAAATATATAAATTATAAGTTAACTTATAATTTAAGACTTAATATACGCTAAGTATATAGAAATAATAAATATTTATAACTATAATAGCGATATTTTTCATTTTTATTTTTATAATTAATAGTTACATTTTATAACTATAATAGCTATATTTTAGTTATAGATAACTCTCTATTTAAAGAGATAGCTATAAGTATTATTCTTACTACTATTTAATATTATTCTTCTTATTATAATAAGTAAATACGAAGAACGTCTATTCTATCTAACTATATCTATATTAAAGAAATTCTTAATAGCTATTCTATAGTATAGTAGTAGTAGATATATTAGCTATAAGACTATTAAATAGTAGATAGAAAGTGCCTAGAAAGAATTTTTCGACTATTCTATATTCGATTCTTACTTAGCGAGATTATAGAGTTATCGAACGAAATCGTATCTATATTTTATATATTTTTAAGTATCTACTAGTACTATTTTAAGCCTATATTTATTTATTAAGAGATGAGATAATATATATTAGCATATTTTGAAAATATGTAATTATCGAAGAGACTCTAAGAATCTTCATACTCTTCTTTAGCTTTCTTAATATTATATTCGAGATATTATCGAGCTATATACTAGTCTTAACTATACTATATTTATATTATTCTTTAGAGATTCTAAAGATATAACTATATCTTATCTACGTACTAGTAAGATTCTTCGAGATCTTCTTCTTATTATTATAGTTCTTATTACTATAATTCTTATTATTATAGTTCTTCGATAGAATTAAAGAAAATTTAACGTATATATTTATCTTTAATATCTTTTAATAGTCTAGCCTAGAAGCTTTACTATAAATTTATCCTATATCTCCTATACTCTTATTATTAAAAATTTATTCTTCGTTTTATATCTTTTATCTTAACTTATAGCTATCTTACTTAATAGTTATTTACTATATTTATTTACTTTATAAGTCTATCGCCTCGACTATTAATTTTATATACTCGCTTCGACTACTAATATTTTATAAATCTATTTATTCTAAGCTACTAGTTATATATACTTATTCTAAACTATTATAACGAGTATTTAATAGTTAATAATCTAACTAATATAAATTACTTTCGTAAACTTATATACTTATTAATTCGTAGAATTTAATAAAAAGATAAGTAATAAGAATCGAATATATTAATATTAAATGCTATTTAATAGTAGACTTATTATATATATTATCGATATACTTAATAAAGAGATCGAATCGAGTCGTTTTAGAGTTATTCTCGTCGCTATTATAGTAGACTTACTATAATATAAGAGAGTATTTATAACGATTTCTTTCTACTATTAATTCGCTAGTCGTATAAATAATTCTAATATCTTATTTATTTCTCGCCTATTATTCTAGCGAGGTCGTTTCGCTATTTTATTAAATACTCTTTAAAATTAAATTACTCGTATAGTAAGCTTTCTTAAAGATATAATATCTTAAATTTATATCTTAATATCTTAACTTAATATCTTAATATCTTAATCTTAATATCTTAATAAAGTCTCTATTAACGTATTTCTTTAAATTTATTCGCTAATTCGAATAAAAGAAGATAAATCTTTAATAGCTATTAGTTACTCTACTATTCTCGAGTATAATTAATTATCTAATTATTATTTATATAAGTTTCTCTTCGTCGAGAGATATAAAGAAGTCTTATTATAATATTAGAACTAGTATAAATACGATATTAATATAAATGAGATAGATTAAGAATAATAAGACTATCGAATTATATAGATAAAAAGAAGATATAATATAATAGAGAATATCTTCGCTAAGATACTAGGCTATAGGGCTAAGTAATATATTAAGAATACGCTTATAATACGTACTTTACGCTATTTAATTCTAAAAGAATTATAAAATTCGATCTTATAATTATTAAAAAATAAGAAGCTTAAATATTATTTATTAAAGTTCGCTTATTAAAGTTCGTATATTATTTAATTTTAAAATAACTTTTTTATTTTTTATTAAATTTATAAGATTTTTTTATTTAAATTATAAAACGTAATATAAGCTTTTAGATAAAAAAAGAATTATTAAATTTAGTCTTATAATTATTAAAAATTAAGATATTTAAATATCGCTTATTAAAGATCGCTTATTAAATCTACTCGATAGCTCTAATTAAAAAAAATTATAAATTTACTTTATAAATCTTTACTCGTATATAATAAGCGATTAAAGTTTAATTTAACTTAGAGTTAAGATTAAAATTTAATATAATATAAAATAATTTAACTCTATAAATTTAATCTATAGATCTTTACTTATTAATATATATAATAGAATAAGATAGAGCTAAGCTTGAAAATCTTAAATTTATATATATAGCTAATTATAAATTCGAGTTCGCTACGCTCTTTGATTAGATCGGCTGAGTCATCGCGGGTAAATAAATTAGCGTCCGCAACCATCAAAATCTCTTATTCTATCGTATCTACTTTTAACCCTTTAATAACTTTACTATCTTCTATTAAAATTTTTAGATTATTTTTTTAAATTATAGCCCGTAATTTACGCTTTTTAATAATTTTTTTTTTATAGAATTCGGTCTTATCATTATTAAAGCGCAAGGAATTCAAATATCGCTCACCAAAGTTCGCTCGACAGCCGGACAGCCCTGGGCCCCTGATCAAAAAACAGATACACATTATTTGATTTTAGAATAACTTTTTTCGTTTTCTATTTAAATTTTGAGATTTTTTTTTAAAATATAGAACGAAATATGGGCTTTTAGAGTGGTTTTTTTTTTAAAAATTTAGTCTTATAATTATTAAAGCGCAAGGAATTCAAATATCGCTTATTAAAGATCGCTTACCTATTTACTCGATAGCCCTAATTAAAAAAATGATTATGAATTTAATTTATAGGCCTTTACTCGTATATATTAAAAGTTTATTATAGTAGAATATAGATTATCTTACTAAATTAAGCTATACTATTTTTAGACTAGCTATAAAAGTTTATAAGAAAGTTACGCCTATTAACTTAATCTAACCGCGAAAATCCTTCGCACTATATCTAATACGATAGACTCGGAAGTGGGAATAGCGTCTAACGACTAAGGTAGATTTATATATATATAAAGAATAAGAATAACTAGGCTCGTGTGAGTAGAAGAGAATATAGATTCTATAAAGAAAGGATTTAAAGGATTTTCTAAGAATCTAGTTAGATAAGCTATACTATATTTAACTAGCTAGAAAGACCTCGTAGAAAGTATCTTTCGATTACTACGGAATAAATAAGATAGAGTCTTAACGACTATAAAGCTATATATAAATATAGATAAAAGCTACTTTTATAAAAGATAAAGCTATAGTATAGTATAGTATCTAAAGTAAAAGTAAAACAAAATTACTATTTCTAAAGTCTTTTATAAATGCATATACTTCTAAGAAAATATAAACTCCCGAGAAAGCATAAACTTTCAGATATTATGAATTTAAGAAAGTATAGATTCTAAAGTCTTCCGCAGATAGCATAAACTTCGCTCCGTGAAAGTATAGACTTCACGTGAAAGCTTCTAGCGAGGATGTCGAGTAGTTTACTATTGTAGTAATAAGGGGGTAGTGAAATCTAGGAGATAGCCTATACGAGTAACGAAGTTCTTAAGATAATCTCCGTGAAATGTATATCTAATTCTTCGACTATTAAGTTATACTAGTGTGAAGAATCTTCTATAGAATCTATTATACTTACTTATTTAAAATAAACCTCTTTAACGAGTCTTTAGCTTTTCTATATTCTTTTAATATAATATAACTAAATCGTTAATATAATATATAACTTACTTAATTTTCTTATTATATCGAGAAGTTATATTCTTCTTCTACTAATTCGAATACTATCTAATTATATTATAAAGATTCGCTCGATAAATAAAATATTAATATATAATTTAAGTATAGCTAGTAAAATCCTCTAGCTTCGTAATCTAAATAGAAATATTATATTCGAGAAGTATATATAAGATAGATATACTAATAGAAGCTTTTAATAGTAGTTCGAAAAGAATACTAATAGAAGAGATTTCTAGATATTCGATAATTCGTATATTAATTAAATCTTTAATCTTTAATAATCGCTAATTCTATTCTAATTCGATATAAAGAGAATTCTTACGAAGTATCGCTTCTAGAAGTTTATTATAAATCTCGATTATTCTTATACTTTTAGAAGTATTAAAAGGGCTATATATAACGATAATATCTTTAAATCTTAAGAATTCTTTTAACTTATTATTAAAGAAATACTAATCGCGATCGAGATAATAGATATAAGGTTTTCTATATATAGTAAAGAATAATTTAAGATATTAGATAATATTCTTTATATTAGTAGAGATAATAGTAAAGAAAATTATAAATTTACTTATATCATCTGCAAATCTGAAAAGTTCCTTTCCGCACGATTTCCGCCGAGTCCGTATCATAAGCACGATTTAGTCTATTTAGTAGACTTTGTTTATATCTAACTCTTTCCGCCAATTCAGCAACTATTCTAACTCTTTTCGCCAGTTCTATCAATTTAGCAACTTTAAAAATTTTTAGTAACTTTAAAAATTTTATATAATGTACTCTAATATACTCTAAGTATTATTCTATATATATATAATATTAATATATATTATTATTAATATACGTATTATTATACGTTATATTAGAGTATTATCTACGCGACTAATTTTATTAAATCATCTAATTCTATAGTTAAATTTAAGTTAGCGTTAATATTTATTATCGTAAAATCTTATTATCATAACGTCGATTATTAGAACTTTTCTTTTTTTATACGTATTACTATTAAACTAGTAGAACTAATAAAAAAATTTAGAATAATTACTAAACCGGCGAAATTTAGATAGATTCTAATTAGATTTACTAAACCGATAGAATTTAGACGAATTCTAATCAGATTTACTAATCCGGCGAATTTTGTAATTTCCGCGACAAACGCGCGATTAGCAATTTCAAATTTTGTAGAAACTTTTCAGATTTGCAGATGATAGTAGACTTTTACGAGTATAAAAGTAGATTCTACTTTAATAGTTTTAAGTAGATTTATAAAATTTATTTCTATAAGTTAGAAAGAGTATATAACTTTAATAGAATATAAAGATTAAGATTTAATAGTAAGTCTATATTTAGTATACTTAAGATATCTAGTAATATACTTTTTAATATCTTATACTTTCTTAGACTAGTAGTAATTATATAATCTAGCTAAGATATTAGTTTTAGTCTAATATCTACTTTTATTATAAACTTCTCGAAGTATAGTAAGTATCTTTCCTTTCGATACGTAAGATAAATATATGTCTTCTTAAAAGATCTATAGAATATATTATATTACTCGATACTTAAAAGCTTTTCAAAGTAGCGTAATAGTAAGAGTTAAAGATTCTACGATAAGGAATTCGTAGATTTTATTAAATTAGATACTACTACGATAGGCTTTAATCTAAATCTTAATATTCTTATCGATCTTATTAAAGGCTTTTATAGATAATTCTATAGTTTTTATAGTAGAAATAGCTTCTAGTAAGAAAGAAGAAATATTATATAGTATACCTCTATTAACGATCTTAAGTTACTTCGATTTAATAAGTACTATTAAAAATAAATTAAATCTATTCTTATCGTTCTTTTAAATCTATTTTAAGCTATAATTCTCTAGTTTCTATTATATTCATATAACTATAATATTCTTTAAGTATTTAATATCGAATAAGATCCTCGATAAATTATCGATAGCTTTATTTTAAGATCTAGATATATACTAAATAATAAGATTTAAGCGATAAAGTCTATTAATCTAATATTTATAAATTTTCTTATAAAGATTTAAGTCGAGAAAGTATATAAGAGACTTATAATTAGTATATATTATAGTAAATTAATATAGATACTTATATAAGTAATTATATTTTTTATAGAATATAATAATAGCGTAGAGTTCTCGCTTATAAGTAGAATATTTCTTTTAAATAAGATTAAAGGTAAACGAATCGTATAAGATAAATACTTTCTTATTCTTTTCTATTACGATAAGTTTCTAAGATTATAAAGTTTCTAATAGAGTAGCTTCTTATAGTATAAGGGTATAATACTATATAATAGTATACTTAACTATAAAATCGAAAGTATTAATATATATATAAACGATTCGACTTAAGTTAATATTATATATATTTATTCTTATAGTATATTTAATACGTAGAATCTCGAAGAATAGCTATTCTACTTAAGTTTATCGCTATTTTATCTTTCTTATAAATCTAAAAAGAGATCTCGCGATTTCCGCGAAGTTCTTTATTTATCGATATATGATATCGATAGTTTCTAAGAAACCTCGAACTTTCGATTAATCTAAAAAAATAAACTACTTAGTTACTTTAATAACTCGTTTTTTAAAAATATAAATATATCTTTTAATAATATAAGTTATATTAAGGGCCTTAATTAATAATATAAATAGTTATAATTTCTTAAAGAATAAGAGTAATTTAATTTACTCGATTTTAGAAAAGAAGTAATATTATAGAAAGAAAAATAAATTCTTAAAGTTATAAAAGCTATTAAAGAAGTCGTTTATATAGAATATAAGAGGTAATAGAATCTTAGAATTCGACGAATATAGTAAAGAAGATTTTGAAGAAATAGAATTAAATACTTTATAAGCTAGCTTCGTTATAGTAAAGTTTATAGATTATAATCTCTACTATATTCTTATAGACTATATTTAATTAATATCTAAAATAGTAAAAATAAAGTAGTGCTTATTATTAGAATATAGAGGTATTATAAAATACGCGTGCTTTAAATTAGTTGAGAATAAGTATTTATAATATAAATTAGATAAGTAATTATAAACTTTCAAGCTTAGCTCGAGATAAGCTTCTAGAAAAAGCTTCGTAACTTATAAATAATTGAAAGTTATTTAAGACTCGTTAGTAGGTTTTAAATTCTCGACTTTATCTATTATAATAGCTCGTGCGTTCTATAGAGATAGACGTTTATTTATAAACTTAATAAGTTTATAGATATTATCTTTAAGATCGTCTTAAATAAGCTTTCTTAACTACTATTCTATATAAGAAAGTTAATATTTTTAAGATTTCGAGAAAGTAGGCTTCGTACTAGATATAATATATACTCGATATATAATAAGATTCATATAAGATAGATCTCTTAGATTTTCTTTATTAAGATACTTATATTAATATAGCAATTATAGTATTTATAATCTTTACTCTACTATAATAATAAGTAATCTAAGAATTAATTCTAATTTTAGCTTGCTAGCCTATTCTTTAAATTCTAATAATAAGAGATATTATAAAAGACTTCGACGAATTATTCTTCTAATAGAATATACTTACTTAAAAGATATTTATAGAAATAATAGTGCTAGCGTTCTTAAAGTATTAAAGACTTTAATAGATTAGTCTAGAAAGCTTATAATAATCGCTTACTTTAATAAAAAAAAAGAATTAAGAATTTTAAAGATAATAATAAGAGTATTTAAAAGGCTTAAATTCTTAAGATAGACTTCTATAAGCTTTAATAATTTAATATTCTACTTAAGATAGACTTAATTTACTAAAAATCTTAATACTTAATCTCTTTAATATTTAATAAATTATCTTTAGAATTAAAAGAACTATTAGATTCTAAAGAATTAACTTTCTTAACGAAAGTCTTTAATATATCTTACTTAATAGCTTTCGAGGTAGTTATAATAAACTTAAGATATATTAATAAATTATAATCTTTATAGAAAATTATTTTCGAACCTATAATTCTTCGGATTTCCTTATCTTTCGATCTATCTTCTAGGAAAATAATAGAAAAATAAATTAAAATAAAAGTATTTATAGTCTAAAGCTACGGAATCTCGAGAATTAGATTAAGATATTTAGATCTCTCTAATTTTATAATAAATATAACTTTCGAAGTTATAAAGTATCGAATATTTCTCTAGATTTCTTTTATATTAATTATAAGCTATACTTAATATTCTAATACGATATTATAATAATTCGTCGTATATATAAAAAGGCTTTTAAATCTAATCTTCGAAAGTAGATAGAGATATAGCCCTAGAAGGCGTACTAATCTAGAAGATATTATATTTATATTAAAACCTTAATTTATCTAAATATAAGATTTCTCGAGATTAACGTTAGATCTATTCTATTTTCTTATAATAATAAAAATATAAAACGTCTTATCTATATTTATAAGAGAGCTTAAGAAGTATATATACTTCTTAGCTTTTATAGTAGAAATATTAATTTAGAATATAAATATTAATATAATAAGATTCTTTAAAGTCTATTAAGAAGACTAAGATATAGATACTTATAGTGTTAATATAAAAAAAAATATCGATATAGATTAATAGACTTACGGATATCTTAAAGGTAATATAGATATCTATAAAATTTATTAAATAAAAGTAGATTAGAAGCTAACTAGAGGAGCTTACGTAGTATTCACAATAGACTTTAAAGTTTATTTCTTAAAAACTCGAGTATAAAGGCGCTTTAACTTCTTATATATAGTAGATAATTATATTATAAGATCTATTATATTTATATCGACTTTAATACTTTTAAATATATATCGAATCGATATAGAAGAATTATATTCTAATCTATTAAATAGATTTACTAAAGACTAAAATTCTACTTTCTTATTAACTCGCTTTTTATCTTTATATTTAAAATACTCTTTTTTGGAAGTAGTCTAGAATAGATATAGCTAATTTTAGAAAGAAGGTTTTTAATCTATAGCTATCGAAGGTTACTATAGATTTACTTAAGTAGAAACTTATAGCGAATAGAAAGAAGTATCGAAATTTAGATTAATATTAAACTACTTTTACTAATATTAAGATATCTAAAATTATTATAATATAAATTACTATAATTAAATAGATACTAATTAAGATCTCTTAGATTACTTTTCTTATTATTACTAAGACATCGATATCGATACTAATATTAATACTAATACTTCTTTTATATAAGCTTATTTATTAGATTCTAACTCTTTATCGAGAAAAGCTTTAGCGATTTTTACGTTAGCGAAATAAGATTAATTTAGTTCTACTACTTCGAAGTATATTAAATTAGAATAAGATGAAATATATAAATCTATAGAGCTTAAAGGCGTTATTTAACTCGATCTAGCTAAAGAAGAAGAAGAAGAAGAAAAAGCTACTAAAGGCTTCGGCGAAGAGGTAGTCTTATAGAATTTAGAAGATTTATTAAACTTCTTAAACCTAATGAAAGTAAAGTTTAATTATAAATTATTCTTAAAAATAAGTATTTTTAGATATAACTATTCTTAAGTAAATAGTAAAGTATTCTTATAATAAGAAGAGATATAATTCTTAATATCACACTTGATATATAGCTAATCGTCTTTTCTATAAGATTAATAGATTATACTATTAATATAAGAGTTTTTCGAAATACTATAATCGAGTATATCTTTTAGAATAAGCTAATAATTACGAAAGCGACTGCTAGCTATAAAATTCGGGAGTCCGCTTCTATTAACGTTTTCTTTATTAAAATTCTAAACTAAGATCGAAGTCGAAGTAGAAATTAGAACTTCGTATAAAGAATAACGATACTCTAGAAGTTAGAATTATATAAAATATTAAGATCTTATAAAAGCCTCTAATAGCTACTTTAATAAATTTATATAAAAGAATTAAGACTAATAATATAAGGGTCTTAAAGTTTTAATAGCTTAATAAGAAGTAAGTAAGAAAATTATCTACTACTTCAATAAGTTTTATTTTATAAAAGATTTATAAAACTATAGCTAGTCGAATCTCGATTCTTTATTTAGAAGTTTCTAGATTTCAGCGTTAATATATTATACTTCTTTCGCGAGATTATAGACTATATATAGAGATCTATTAGAAGATACTATACCTCTTATTACTTTCTTTTAAATCTCTTAATTATTTAATTCTCTAATAAAGATATAGAGAATAATATTAAGTATAATAGATTTAAGAAGATTAAAGATAGTACTAAGAGTAGTAGCGGGCTTATTCTTAATTTTAACTCTCTATATTAAGTTAATAATACGCTTAAAGTAAAAAGTAAGAGATTCTTTAAGACGTTAATATAGATTTATAATCTCGATATCGAATAGAATCGCACTTACTTTTATAGCTTTTAAGAGAAACTTCTTATAGAATATAGCTCGAAACTACTAGATTATTTATTAAGAATTAAAATATTTTACTTCGATAAGAAGTTAAATAGCTTCTAAATAACTTTCTAATTACTCGAAAGCATTATCGATAAAAAGTATATTAAGATATTTTAAATACTTAACTAAGAGAAAATAATCTTCTTTATCTTAATAATCCTCTATATTAAAATCGAACTTTCGAAGTTACTTTAATATTAATATACTAGTAATTCTTAAGAAGTTATTATATATAGTAAACGTAGAGCGAGATATAATTACTTTTATAATATTATTAAACTATATAGAAGCTTTAAATTAATCTAAAAAAGGCGTACTTTAATAAGATTCTAACGACGAGACTATAAAATTCATAAGACTATTATTAAGAGGAATTCTTAAGAAGTCTAAGATGTTAAGACGATAGTAATAAGCTAATTCTTCGAGGAGATTTCTAATACTCGCTAAAATGATAGTGCTATAATTTACTTACTTTCGTAATAATAAGAGAGTTCTAGTAAATAACGACGATGGCTAGGAAATCGAATTAAGTAATAGCAACTTTTTAAGATATTTATTAAAGGCTTTTTAAGTCTTAAGAAGAGGTTTAATAGATAAAAGAGGCTTTCTAGATTAAATAACTTAAGAAAGTACTTTTATAGTAAGGTTTTTAGTAAGGGATTCAGTGGAAAAACGAATAATAATAGATTATAGCTGGATAGATTAAATAATAATTCTAAAGACACGCAAGAATAATAATAAAGGAGATCTTATTTTAAGGCCACAAAAAGATCCGGGCAGGACCTTCAAAGAATAAGAATGACCAGGCTCGTGTGGGTAGAAGAGGATGTAGATTCTATGGAGGAAGGATCCGAAGGATTCCCTAAGGATCCAGCCAGACAAGCTATACTACATTTGGCTAGCTAGAAAGACCCCGCAGGAAGCACCTTCCGACTTATACTTGGGAAGGTGGAAGTGAATCATGTCTTTTCGAGGAAGAGCCTGGGGCCAGAGGCCTATTTTGTTCCACGAGACCGCTTCTATGTCTTCGACATGGACGTGTCTTCTCTGCCAGCAGACGCGACCCTCTCTGCGGTTTTCGACCTCCGCAAGAGCAAGACAGGAGCAGCATCAGAATAAGGGTCCTTTCAGGACAAGATTACGTACGGCCTTTGGAGACACCAAGGTCCAATGGAAGTACAGGATTCCTGTTGGACTTGGTATCGGCTTTCTTGGAGCTGTACAATTCTACAGAGTGCAGGAGCGGGAAAAGAAAAGACACCAGGCAGAGCAGGATGCGCTGGAATCGACTAAAGATAGCAAGGGCAGGCCCAGAAAGAGAAAACGCATACGGCCAAGCGGCCCCTGGTAGAAGGGAAAAAGTGCGCAACTCGAAGAGCTCTCAAGCTGACAAGTTCTAAGGCAGGTACAGGTTATGTCAACTCTCCCGTTGAAGGCGGTCTCAAGATTGTGGGGGCGCTTCAATGAGCTTGAAATACCCTACTATTTGCGGGTACCCGGTTTCAGGCTATATTCTTGGATCTTTGGGGTCAAGTGAGTGCCGAAAGTACCAGTGCAGACACTCACGCTGATTGGATACTCAGTTTGTCTGAGGCTGCCGAGTCTGATCTCCACCAGTACAAGAACCTCGCTTCCTTCTTCTACCGCACTCTGAAGCCTGGAGTACGCCCAATAGATACTAGTGCGTCCGCCCTGCTGTCTCCCGCCGACGGCAGAGTCCTGCAGTACGGTATGATTGAGAACGGAGAAGTAGAGCAGGTCAAGGGCATGACGTATAGCCTTGATGCCCTCCTGGGCACAGAATTTCCAGAGAGATCAAAAGCAGAGGAAGAGAGTCCAAAGCCAAAGGAATCATCGGTCACGCCTGGAGATGAGGACATCGTCAAGGCTGACGAGGAATTTGCCACCGTGAATGGCATCTCGTATACGTTACCAAATCTCTTTTCAGGATCCAAGCTTCAAGAAGGTTCCAGGGCCATCGACATGTCGACGACACCGCGTTCCTCGTCAGAGAGTGAGGTTGGTGCCGACCTTGCTTTGGGCGACGGCAGTAGCCAATCGTGGTTCTCTTCAACCTCGAGGACGCCAACAGCTCTATACTATATTGTGGTGTATCTAGCACCAGGAGACTATCATCGCTTTCATTCTCCCGCGTCGTGGGTTGCCGAAAAGCGCCGCCATTTTGCAGGAGAGCTCTACAGTGTCTCGCCATATCTACAGAGAACATTGCCCGGACTATTCACTCTCAATGAAAGGGTGGTGTTGTTGGGTCGTTGGCGATGGGGGTTTTTCAGCTTCACACCCGTTGGAGCAACCAATGTTGGATCAATCAAGATCAACTTCGACCGTGAACTACGCACAAACAGCCTGACCACTGACACAGCTGCAGATAGAGCGGCTGAAGAAGCATCCAATCGTGGAGAGCTTTACTCAGGGTTTGCGGAAGCTACTTATGGAGAGGCAAGCAGAATATTAGGGGGTCATGCACTGCGAAAAGGAGAAGAGATGGGAGGTTTCCAATTAGGGAGCTCCATCGTTTTGGTCTTCGAAGCACCCAAAGGGCGTCGTAAAAGCTTCGACGACGGGTGGGCTGAGGGATCAAGAAAGGGTGGTTGGCAATGGGGTGTCCAACAGGGACAGCAAGTAAAGTACGGTGAGACAATCGGTTGGGTCGAAGAGACATGATGGGTACTTGCCACGACAACCAAATCAAGTCTTTGTGCAGTTCGGTTATGGGCAACAAATCCCAAGCTCAATTCTACTTTTCTTTCCCGCTTTAATTATGCGAAATTCCTCCATTATACCTGGTTGATGCACAGTGTCAAGCGTGGATGTTGGCTACTCGGTCGACATTCAAAAGGCGTTCTTGTCCCTTCCTTCGGAAAAATATAGCAATTCTTGACCGTCAATTTCTTGGAGATAGCCACGTTCGTAAGGGCTCGCACATTCCTTTGTTGTAACGTTGTACTTGGATATTGAGCCTTGTCTCTTCAGCATCAGAAAGTAGCCAAATGGAGCTATTTAGGCTCTGCTTGGAGTCGTGACTAGAGGTATGATGCATATGCGTCTCACAAGCTGCATCATTGCTAAGGTTGAAAACAACGCCTATCGATAATTATAATCATGCACAGGCCTTTAAGATGTACATTCAGCTTTCCTGCAAACCCCAGACGAAGCCTCCACGTCTAATCCTTCAATGTTCTCATTTACACCGGATTAACAGCTTCCAAAATCTTCACTTCTCTTGCTTCTACCAAACAATGAAGACTGACGTTGCAGTCGATGATCAATGCTCCTTCCGCTAACGGTCATGAAATGGTAGAATCGCCCATCTGCAGCGGTACTTCAGCCGATTCTCCACTTGTCGCTCTTTTCAATGCTGACCTTCAAGCAGCGGCTCTTGGAAGCGGTGCTCTGCTCTGCCCGCTGATTAGAGGACTGGTAGAATGACTATGTGTTAGGAGAATGCCGCATATCATTGCAACGGGAGAAATCTACGGGGAGCTGGAGCGCACCTTGACGACCTGCTCCGGCTACACTCCATACGGCAGCGGCTCAGCAGGTGCTTCGTAACCTCACATTTACAGTAGATGGAAGAAGCTTTTCAAAACTTTCAAGATGAGTTCTTCGCGGCATGAGAACTAGTGTCGGATAAGGTTTAGGAACTGCGCCTAAGGTATGTATAGGCTCCTTTAGCGCGGCTCCTTGCATCGTGCATGAAAGAGCTATGCGTCTCATAACAGTAGATTCGATAAAGTTGACTCTAGAGCTGCTCTACTTGGGCGTTGTAGTGGTAGTGGTAGTGGTGGTGACTTGGCCCAAACGGAACAGGTAGCCCCTCCGAGAGGTAGATGATGGAGGACTATTCTCGCAAGCACAGCAGAGCATTAATCCTTCTCGGCTTCTCCTACTCCGAGCGAATCACGTCAGAGCGATTACAATTCCCGAGCGATTTACGAGAAATCATTCCCTCTACCGTATTCCGAGTCAGAATGTAAGGTAGTAATGAATCCCTGAACACTGTAAATTAACACTAGCGCAGTAACTGGAAGACTATTTAAACCCCCTCCCTCCCTTCAAAAACATCTTCTTTCCCCACCCCCTACATCTACATTTACTAAAGGTCAAGCCTGCTTTGATATCTGCTTTCAATCAGTCATCATTGATTTGCTACAACTAATTATCCTTTGTTCAAACATTACTACATCAGCTGATCCGCATCCATCCTCATCATAGTCTTTGGAGTAAATGCACGACAATCCGGACATCTAGTCCGCCTTGCTCAACGTAACCACTACGAGCACTACATTCCGAGAACAAGGGAGCGTCGGTATGTCCGGGCGTGGTCCACGCGGTCCACGAGGCGCCGGGCGTGGGGACCAATCACGTGGTCGTGGTGACGGGGGCTTAAATCCTTATGGAAGAGGCCGTGGTGATGGTGCAAATCCCCAAGACTTTGGCCGTGGAGGACGTGGTGACGGTCGTGGAGGGCGCGGTGATGGTCGTGGTGGGCGCGGTGACGGTCGTGGAGGAGCATCGTTTAGGAGGTTAGGCGACGATGAGCACACTCCAGGCTCCAAAATCTTCAGGTTTGTCCTGTGTTCTTGTTAGGTACCTTCCTCACTGACGTTCGTCATACTTCAGTCCCCCAGGAGAAAACATTACACCGGAAGCGGAGGTTGAGACCAAGGAAAATCAAATTGTCAAAGAGAACCAAGGTCTATCTTTGAGCACGCTCTCGCTGGCAGACTTCCAGCTACCCCTCCGACCGGGGTACGGAGTCGCGGGCACTGTCATCCATCTACGAACCAATTACTTCAACATGACGATCAATGCTGGGAAGAAGCTGTTCAAGTACACCCTTACGCTGACGGCCAAGCACAAAGAGCCCAAGAAGGACAAAAAGACAGGGAAAGTTAAAGCACCCCTAGTGCCACCAGAGCGTTCTAGGAAACGTCGGCAAGCTTTTGCGCTTCTCTTCCAGCATCAGGATTTCCGAAGCATAGGTCACGGGGTGGCCACAGACTATGGCTCAATCGTCATCACATCCAAGGAGCTTCCTCTCGATCGCGATGGGACCAAGGAGTACGTCATTGTTTACCAAGAGCTAGAAGATCGGGAGCCTGCATCAAATCAATCCTTTACACCTTCAAATTTTCATATGGAGGACTAGTTCCAACGACAGAACTTCTTCGATACTTGGCTTCGACCCCTACTGACCCCAGCGACTTCACAGGAAAGGAGGATGCAGTCCAAGCCTTGAACATCATTGTTGCTCGTACGCCCAACCTCAATACAGGAGTCTTCCAAAGTGGTAAAAATAAATTCTTCCACTACCCTACCGACCCCGAAACATACGACAAGCTCGGGGGCGGTCTCATTGCTGTCCGTGGCTACTACTCGAGTGTACGCACGTCTACCCTACGGACCCTACTCAATGTCAATGCTCAGACTTCGCCCTTCTACCCGGCGATTAATGTGCTAGATCTCATAACACAGCATGGACGTGGTGATTGGCTAACCGTGGAATACTTTCTCCATTTGCTCCGCGTTAAGACGAAGTACATGAAGCACAAGGATGGTACCGATGCAGTCAAAATCAAGACCATCATAGGCTTCTCGCAGCAACTGGATGATGTCCTTGACAACAAGGGCAAAGTCGTGACTGATGACAAAGGGAACGTTAAAAAGCGTAGGAATCTACAGGATAATCCATTGAACGCACAACAGGTGACGTTTCAGTGTGAGGAATTTGACGGCAAGATCTTAACAGTTGAGAAATACTTCAAAGAGAAGTACAATATCACGCTCAATACACCACAAGCCTGGCTGCTTAATTGCGGCACAAGAGATAAGCCCGTCTGGATCCCGCCGGAGCTGTGTGAAGTAATGCCTGGTCAAGCATTCAGAGGCAAACTGAGTGACCATCAGACATCACAGATGATTCTGGTCGCCGCGAGAGGCCCTGCTGAGAACGCCCGTCGAATAGCGAACGGCGCTCATAGGGTTATTGGATTTCGAGGCAACAACCCAAGCTTGGCGGCATTCGGCGTTGGAGTCGACTCCAAGATGATTGTGATCCAAGGGAGAATTCTTGAAGCACCCCCCAGTGACGTATGGCAGAAAATCTCAAATCACCCCCACTGAAGCATCTTGGAATATGAGAGGCAAGCAGTTCGCAAAACCAATCAAGATCACGAAATGGGCGTTCTTAAAATTGGGTGGTGTGCGTCTTGAGAGCAACCACATCGACTCGTTCAAGCGGGCTCTGAAGGATTATGGACTCGGAACCGAAGGTCCGTCCGCTCCTCAACCCTTTGAAGCTCCTCTCCCTGGCTCAGAGGACGCAAACGACGCTTCTATCGAGAAAGTTTTCAAAGCTATGTTCAGCACAGGAATAAAGATGGTTTTGGTGATTTTGCCAAATTCCAGTTCAGTCACCTACGCCCGCGTGAAATTTTGGGGGGACGTCAAAGCTGGGATCCACTCAGTCTGTGTTCTCGCCGAGAATCTCTCCAAAGGCGCACAATATTATGCCAACGTTGCACTCAAATTCAACCTGAAAAATGGCGGTGTCAACCAACTTCTTCCAAACCAACTAGGGTTTCTGAACAACGGGAACACGATGGTCGTCGGTATTGATGTGACTCACCCGGCACCCAAGAGTATGGAGGGATCGCCAAGTATTGCGGCGGTGGTGGCAAGCATTGACAACGAATACGGTCAATGGCCTGGTAGCATCCGCTGCCAAGATTCTAAGAAGGAAATGGTATCGACATTGAAATTCATGATGCAAGAACGCCTCAAACTCTGGATAAAAACCAACAACCGAGGGCCAGAAAAGATATTAATCTACCGTGATGGTGTCTCTGAGGGTCAGTACAAGACTGTGCTTGAGGATGAGTTGGAGCAGATTCGGGAAGCTTGCAAGGAGATCTATGGGCCGAGGCCTCAGCCAAAGATCACCATTGTAATTGTCGGCAAGAGGCACCATACTCGATTCTACCCTACGGATGCTAGGACCGCTGACAATAAAGGCAATCCCGTGAATGGAACGGTGGTCGACCGGGGAGTTACCATGGAAAAAGGCTGTGAGTACTTTCACTTTCCTCCCTGTTTCGAGCAAGATCATGAGTCCCAGACATGTCGCGGGAATTAGACATGCCTTTGGTTTGTGTTATGGTCCTGACTTAGTCCTTGCAAACCAATTGAATGTGACAACGGAGGGGTTTGCTGACTCTACGATAGTCGACTTTTTCCTCCAGGCACACGCTGCCCTCCAAGGCACGGCGAAACCTTCGCACTACGTCGTGATTCTTGATGAGATGAAGCTTGGTGCTGAAGAGCTTCAGACCATCACTCATCATCTGTAAGCTTTTCCTCCTGCCCCTTTTCCCTTTCCATCTCAGAGAGGCACGCCTGACCTGTGAAAGCTGCTATGGTTTTGGAAGGGCCACAAAAGCCGTGTCGATATGCCCACCTGCTTACTACGCCGACATTCTTTGCGAGCGCGGCCGATGCTATCTTGCAAAATACGTCAACGGACGTTGGCCTCCAGGCAAAGAATTTGACTGGAACGAAGCGCCTTGGACTGGAGGTGTCCACAAGGAGTGAGTCTCATTTGCACGGCTCCATTCTTGTCGATCCTAGCTGATCAGCTTTTAGATTAATCGATTCGATGTTCTACATCTGAATGGGTGTTTCACGTCGGCTACAGCGCCGCTACAAAGATGAACGACGAGACAGATTAGGCCATATACAGCTCTGGTGGCTCCTGCATCAGTCACTCGAACTCCCAGTTACGACACCCGGTTCTTGCAGTGCTTGCATTTGCACCTAATCCATGGTTTCGAAATATTTGAGGCGGCCCCGATTGAATGATGGAGACCATGGACTTACTTTCTTTTTCTTTGTGGCGATTTGGTTTCTTGCGTTTGAGCATGACATTCAAATGCGGATGATACGACGGTTTCATGCCTTTGACGAAATGATGATTTACGATCGATGTTGATGGGTCCCTTGCATGATGGCAGAGAGGGTCCTGCTGCCGATCTGGAAGACTGCAATTAGAAGCATCCAAGCGAGTCTGTTATCGAGCATTATTGAGATAGCAATGAAAGTATTCATACCGAATCGTTGTCCCCACGATGGCACGTAGAGTGAATCCGCAAGAGTGTCGGTGCTGCACACAACAAAGACAAGAAAAGCGTATTCCAGCAATGTCCAAAGCATGCCACCGCTCCCTACGAATGCTTTTCGTATATCGAACGCAATTGACATCGCCATAGGAAGGCTGACAAGACTTCAAAATCCGTTCTTTTCCATCAGGAACCATGGTATGAGACACAGGCAAGCCAATGCACCCCTAGGCGGAGTATCTGACCACAAATGCGCTCATGTGACGCCAGAAGCAATGCCAAAATCTCGGTACTTCCTGGATCTCTCACTGACATCTACGCGGAAGAGTCCTGACCACATTTCACGTCTTTTCATCCTCACTTTCAGTATCAGTGTCCGTTTCGCTCGTGTCCTCGGCTTCGCCCTCAGTGTCACTTTCCTCGTCACTCGATTCAGCGGTAGCTGTGTGTTTCTTTGGTCGTTTCGGCGGTGCAGCAAGGCCGGAGACGCCGCCGGTCTTGAGGGCATTCATTTGACCTGCTAGTGAATCTATGAATTTTTTACATTAGTTTGTGTCTCGATGCCGGCGGGAGATGGAAATGCGTACCCTCTTCAGGCTCACTGATCTCATCCTCTTCATTGTCCATTGCGACAGCCTTTGCGCTGTCTTCCACTTCGAGCACGACCTCTCTCTTGCTGTCCATCCCGATATAGCTATCACAGACCAAATGCATCACGAACGGATACTTCCCCGCATGCGGCGGGGCTTGAAATTGCATCTTGAAAGTCTGCATGTTGAATGTTGGATTGCCTTGGTCATCGAGCAAGGCTTTATTGAAGGTGGTCATTGTGAAGGGTGGCACGGCGACCTTGCCCATCTTGCTGTCTGCGAGAAAGACGTGCCAGCGTGGCGAGTGATCACGAGGGAAGTAAGGTGCATATGCCAGCGGCGGTTGCAGTGGCTTTTCTACGTCCGATGACGGAGCTGCATCACCCTCACGCAGTCTCGCCTTCCTACCCTTCCCAGATGGTTTGCGACCAAGAAGCGCATCGAGATCATCCTCGTCTGGATCGATATCCTCAAGGTCTAGTTCGTTCACTTCAGGAACGTTGGCTATGCCGGGAGGGATCACGCGAGCTTTGACGACGAATTGGACGAGCGAGCCGGTGGTGACGAATCGTTCACCCATGACTTTAAAGAATACCTTTTCAACATTGAGTCGAGGAAATTGGCGAGCCACAGCAACAGCATCATTGTATTGAGCCGGCGTCAGAACCCCAGGTTGGTCAGTAGCAAGCTTGCGCCGCTTGTATTCTGGCAATGACATGAATTGTTGGACGGTCAAATGCTCTCTTGACAACCGTACTTCGATCCTTCGGGCGATTTCAGGTGTGACATGTGGGAGCTGGAGGAGGGGCGAGGCGTTTGGAGGAACGGCTTGAATGAGGTGTTGTGATACGCGATAAGTGGAGAGCAGTTGTGGGACGCTGCCGAACGCGAGAGTGATGGCAGTGAAAGCCTCATTCAGTTTTAAAGCGAGAGGTGCAGCTTCGTATTTCTCTGCGAGTTTTTAGTGGTTATGTATTGGGCGAGAGATTTTAGGAACACTGACCATCATCAAGTGACGACCCATCCAGCCTTACCCTTCCGAGATAGGCCCAGACGAGAGCAGAGGCTTTCCTGCGAGCGCCTTCGTAGCCTTGAAGCTTCTCTTGATCTCTAGGCGTGAGTCCTGATACTGAGGGATCAGGACCGTTTTCCCGCGCGATGCTCTTCTCGATCTTGCCCAAGCCTGAGTCCATCTTATTGCCACTTAGAACTTCCTTATACTCCTCGCCGCAACTCAACGCATTGACGACGTCTCCATCTGCGAGATCTTCCCTGTATTCCTTGAACAGATTGCCCGCACTGGCGAGGAGAACGTTCTCTTTAGTCACACGCTGTGTCCCGTACCACCACTTCCCCACGATATACGGCAACAGAACTCCCAGAAGCAAACCGTATACCAGTAGCACGTATTTTCCGTTTCCATCTGTGACGATGAACATTGGTAGAGCGATTCCAATACTGAAGCTTTGTTTTCCATCTGGATGGCCGTACTGTATGTAGTTGTTGCGGATTTCCTCGTCAGTCAGAGCTTTGAAAGCTTTGGACACTTCAACCCAGTAATCGTTGACATCCTCGGCAGTCTGGTTCTTGGACTCGTCAATCACCGCCTTGTCTGGATGGTAAACCCTCGACAGATCTCGATATCGTTTCTTGATCTGTGCCTCGCTTGATGACTAGGGACAATCAGCGTCCAGGTGCTAGCACGGGTTTCTTCCTTCTTACTCTTGAAATATCCAGTATACTATAGGGGTCCCAAATTTTTGGCGCAGTTGTCTTTGTAATCATGATCAGGTACATCATCCACGCCATTGTCAAGTAGCCCATAGCCACTGTTGTAATCCTCTTCAGCCTCCTCTCTCGCCGCCATTGCTTCCTTTTCTGCCCTTGAATAAGAGCGTCATCTGCAGGCTTGAAGTTGGACTTGATTCTAGGGGCAGTTTCCTCTATGTCTAATTCATCATCAGTGTTTTGTTCCATTCCTCGCGGGCGAGTGGATAGCCGGGGCTCTGACCTTTGTCCGGCTTGAGGAGGGAGTATGACAGGGGAAGGGTGACGAGGGCGGAGATGGTGAGAATGAAGTAAGGAAAGAATTGGCCCTGATCCTTTGTCAGCACCTCATTATTTCCAGAGAAGCAGGACCAGGGACCTGCTCGTCGTAGTTGTAATCTGTTGACATGCTGAAGACTTGGGCGCCCTTAGGCGCAAGCTTTGCTGTGCTGATGCCAGGATACTTATGATGAGTGCGGGAGACTCAGGCTCCAAATTAGGGGGGAGAGAGTTGAAGAAGGGACGTAGTCATGCGGTAACAAGGAAGAGTGTGGGCGTGGGTGTGGGTGTGGGTATGAGTGATGGGTGTGGGTGATGGGTAGGGAGACCCAATGGGAAATATGATATCTTGAGGCCACTGAGCCACTTTACTACTGTAGTATCCAGCCCATATTCCGGGCCGACTTTTATACTTTAGACTTCCGGGCTAACCTTCAGCCTCAAGGGAAGGAAGATACCTTACAGTACTGTATATCGTATCAAGTAAAGTATACCTACCTTAAGGTACAGTAGGACTACCCTAGGCGTAAAGCAGAACATGGCCCCCTCGGCAAAAATGTCACGCTCTCCTTTGACTCTCTTTACTGTCAAGTAAATGTACTGTCTTGTTTGATTTGTACGCAACCGCTGCGTGGAGCGTTACAGCTACTCGTCATCTACCCATAGCATACATGAGCACGTTTGCCTTCACAGCATCGTAAGTTGGAAAAAAAGCTTCGAGATACCTTCACCGGTTAAAGCTCTCCGACCTAACTCCGCGATTGTCATCTGCTAGTGCTGCTGCCACTTGCTTGCTTCTCTTTGCACTTGACTTAAGTTTGTAGGTAAGCAAGCAAAAGTAATTAACGTATAATTAATTATATTATTTACTTTGCTACGTCCTTTTTTCATTTACCCCTTTCCACCTTTTCCTCTCTCACCGCAGGTGCCATTAGAACTACCGCGCAAATGGGTATATAAACCCAGGAATCGATTTGTCCAAAAACATTACACTGTGTAAGAAGTATCGACTCCAAGCGATATCGACTGGCCGAGATCATACATCATGTCTTCATCAAGGAGTGTGATAGTCGTGAAAGGAGTGCGAGGCGCATAGAATAACCATCTTTCTGTATCCAAAAACAAGCCATTCGCTGGCCTCTTAGACCAGCGCCATGAACGCAACCAAGCCAGCCAAAGCGGCCACTGCAGGCTTGTTGGTGGGCGCTGCACCCTTGAAAGCGAGCGGTGACGTGGAAGTTGGGGTAGATGTTTGTACGGGGTATTCGGGTTGACCCTCAGTTGCTTCAGTGATAAGCGGAGCGCTTGGTACTGTGGTACTGGCGGGCGTAACTTCCGGCGTACTCTCAAATTCTGGTGTCTTGGAGGTCGCCTCAACCTCCGGGGTGATCGTTCCTGTTTCCGTCTCCTTCTCCGGTGTGGTCATGACTACAGGCGTTGGAGAAGCTGGCGTCTTAATCTCGGTTTCAGTCTCCTTTTCCGGGGGTGGAGTACTGAGTATCGTAGTTGGGGTCTCGAAGATGGTGGTTTCGATCATAATTGGAGTCGGAGCTGGGGTCTGAACCTCGGTTTCAGTCTCCTTTTCCGGGGGTGGAGTACTGAGTACCGTAGTTGGGGTCTCGGAGATGGTGGTTTCGATCATAATTGGAGTCGGAGCTGGGGTCTGAACCTCGGTTTCAGTCTCCTTTCCAGGTGTGGTTACGAGAATGGGTGAAGTTGTGGTTATTGGAAATGTAGATATCGAACTGGTCGTGATGGTGAAGGTCTGCGTGATTGGTACGGTTTTAGGCGTCTCGCTGATTGTGACAACAGTGCTGGTTACTAGGTAATTCGACGAGTTAGTTTCGAAGTCTTCTTGCGTTCCAAATCACACATACCTGGGCAAGAGGTGGTCGTGTAGGTTATCAGTTTCGTGGTGGAAACGACCGTCTCGACTGACTTGGTGACGACAGGCGTAATGGGGACGGGGATCGTAGTAAGGCTAGTTAGTACGGTGGTCTTTGTAAGGGTGACAGGCACTGTCGAGGTTGTAGATTCTTTCGTGATGACGGTTGAAGTCACCGGACAAGTCGTGGTACTGTTGAATTTGATTAGCATTTACTTCAAGTTACTAAGCAAAGGTTGAATCGCGCTAGAAATTCACACTCACGTTATGTACACTGTGCTCGTTGTGAAGCTGGTCGACTCGGTTGATTTGGTGACGATGGGTTTCGTCTTGACAACAATCTCCGTGGTATTAGTCACTTGTTTCGGAAGTGTCATAATGCTGGTGAGTACTGTGGTTTTCGTGAGGGTCATTGGCACAGTGGTGATTGACGATTTAGACGTCACGACGGTGGATGTCACTGGGCAAGTGGTACTCCTACATAATATCAACGTCAGCGCTTCTGTTGGATTTTTGATCAATTACGAATCGCTCCGGAAAAGCTCACGTTATGTATCTCGTTGTAAGGCTTGTGGTCCCTGTGGTTTTAGTCTTGGTCACCGGGACCCTCGTGATGCTCGTTATGACGGTAGTCTTCGTTTCAGTAACGAGGACAGTCTCCGTTGTGGAACCAGTCGTAATGATGGTCGACGTGACTGCCCGATTCGTGTTAGTCGAAAACTTTCCCTGAGTGCGTAGTAAAGCTCACCTGGGCACGTCGTAGTGGTGATAAAAATGGTGCTCGTGGTATAGCTGATGGTCACGGCACTGGGTGACGTAGGAATCGTCTCGGTCTTGGTTTTAAAAATGGTGGTCTGCCCCGTTTTTAGCTCCTTCCCTGTTCCACTTCCCAAGAGATACACACATTTGAGTAGATTGGAGTCTCGCGAGGTAGAGAGACGGAGGGGACCACCACAGTGGTTCCATTGGATGGCTTCAGTGGAGGGGGTGTAACCGATGGTGGAGGTAGGGGAACAGTCCCGATCGAGGTTGTCTTCTTTGGTGGTGGTGGTCGTGGTGGCGGAGCAGTCCCGATCGTGGCTGTCTTCTTTGGTGGTGGTGGGGTGGCAGTTCTATAGCAGCCGCCCTTGCAACTGGTGACTACAATGGTGGAGGTAGTTAGGGTTGTGTGATAGGCGCTTCCGGAACTGATTGTAAGAGGGCACGTGGTGACGGTGGTGTAAGTGGTCAATGTCTCGGTCTCGGGATAGGAGCTATCATATGTTAACATCGAGGTTGTCGATGATGTCAGGTACGAACACACGTAGAGGAATTCCAACCTGGAAACCACCGATTCTCCAAGCCGTTGGCGGCGACAGTAGCGGCGACAACGGTAGACAAAGTGAGAAAGGACTTCATTATGGCGAAGCGCTGCACAAGTGGTAGGAGTGTGGAAACGCAGGAAGAAATGGTGGATCTTGTTCAGAGGAACAAAACGAGAGAAAGAAGAAGAAGAACCGTAGCGAGCGAGTCCTTGCTACCTAAAGCGAGTGTAAATCAGGTTACAAGAGGAAGGAAAAGAGGCGGGCAGAGGCAAGATGATAAAGGCATCCCAGTTGCTTTGGTCTACAAGCACTGCAGATGGATCGTCCCCATCTATTCAAGCAAACGATCACGTCAGACGGATATGACCAGATCCTATCGTGTGGCTTCGTATCTGCCAGCTCATGCATGTCATGGCCTTGCTAGTGGTATACCGTCCTGGATTGGCGTCTTGGAGGCTCGTGGAAATTATTGTACGATATTTTTTTTTCTCTCTCTCGGAACTAGCCTCAGTATCCTCTTCTGCAAGATGCCGCTAAAAAACAATTGGCGTCGACATTAAAAGCAGGCTGCAGGTCGAGAAGGCCATGCCAAGGGTGGAAGAAAGCTAGTGGCAGGTAAGCGAGCATCTCAGCATCTGCGGCCCTAACGACGCACATATAAGGGAACCATGAATTCGCAAGCCCGCGACGGATGAGTAGAAGTTCCTATTTTTCCATTTAGCATCTGCTCATTGCATGAATTACTAAAGCGGTGAGCATATGCGAGCAGAAATATCGTTGTGCCCGTTATTTGCCTTGGCAGTAGTATGCGCAGATGTAGAGAATGGTCCTTCCAGCTTGTTTCCCAGGTCAGTTGGAAATAGTAGGACCGCAAGGGCGATTACCTTAGCTCAGAAGACAACCACGGAAATCGGAGATGTCCAGGCAAGGATATCGAGGGTGTGAAGCTTTCCCATGTGCTGTGGCTCTTAGCGACCGAGGACGGGGTTCTTTACCACTCGAACACGCCTTTTGGCTGCTTCTACACATTGGTCGCCAACATTTTTGGGTCTGATGCATGAATGTGTACTATACGACTGGGAAGAGAAGTGCCGCTTTTTCTGACAAATGTCTTGCCTGTGTGCTAATGAGATGGAGGTAAGAAGAATAATGTGTGGAGCGCATGGGCAAGGGATGGGCAAAGGATGGGCAAAGGATGGGCAGTCTTCCGCACTCACCGGCTGAAAAGAGTGGTGGTTGACAACATGGATAGAGTATACCTAGAAAGAAAAACGTGATGGCGGGGCAAGCTAAAGTACCCCGCCATCTCCTATCTACAGTTAGCCTCGTAGAGCAGCGATCGACAAGCCCCACATTCCTTCCCGTCAGTGCACCACCAAGGAAGAAGGAAGACATTCGAAATATAGCAACAACGAAAAAACAAAGCATGGGCTTTCTTTTTGGTCTTTTAAAATTACCTTTGTAGCTTGTCAACAATCCACGATGATTTCATATCTCAACATCCTGTTCATCGTAGGCAGTAACTATGGATGTAGCAATGCAGTAGTGGGGCCCTTAAGTGGATTTCCTAGCATATGTCCTCAGGTCTTGGTGGATCTTGTGTCTGACATGCATGAGCCAGACCGCTCCCCCCCTTGCTCCGAGCCGGTGCAGGATATAAGGGAATAAACCTGCGGGCATATAATGTGTCTGCTTTCCATCATTTTGGCTACATTTGAATCCTAAAACATGGCCCTCACCGCCAGAAAAAGTTGGGAGGACCAATGATGAGGACAACAACATGTCCGCAACACATAAGTATAACTTGGCTGCCAACCTTCGAACCCAGCCGAGTCATCGCGCTTGGACGTTGTTCTTGAGCTGTGCCTCGTATCCTTGTCGGCTATGATATGTAGCTAGTCAGTAGCGCTCACGTAGCGATTTCGCCATTGATACTCCGTATTCGAAATCATGTCAATAATAGAACACTCCATCTCAGTCGTCGCTCTCGTCGCTTCCACTGTGCCAGCCATTCTCGTATGCTTCGCTGATCTGGCCAAGGCCGTTAGAAAGTGTCTCGCGCTCGTCAAGATTTGCCATCCTGCTGACCACCCTTTGGAGAGCTTTGACTCGGTTAGAGATCCCCGATGTGGTTGAAAGCGAGGTGTGAACCGCAACTTGGGTGAGACCCGGCGAGAACGACAAGATTGGCGGGAAGCTATCGAGGATTGGACACTCAAGCGAGGAGTGATACCTGCACGGGATTAGTTGCATAAGGAAATGTCCTCCGCAGTGGCAGAATCCTTGACAATGTTGGCGTCACGAACCTTTCGATGACTGGCAGACCAGCAAATCGCCTTCGTTTTCGTGCGTAAGTGATCTCGCCTTCCTCCGCTTCTTCATCTCTGGCTGCTTCAACCTTTGTCCTCGTAGTTTCCACGACACCAAAGACATGGTCCGATACATCGTGCTGAGTAGCAAACGGAGATGGGGATCGAGCGTTACAACACGAAAGGTCCATGTCCAGTCTTGGCTCAGCGAGCTTCAATCCGTCCTCTTCGACCAGAGTGCCGTTATTTGCTGATGGCGCTCTATCATCAGTAGTCCCATTGGTGGTTGCAATTACGAGCGGCGCGGTTTCGGGATCGAGCATGCTGCACCGCAGCTGGGCAATCCGGTGATTCCCATGAACATTCAACGCTCCCTCCAGGTTATCAAGAAACCCGCGCTTCTGGGTGTCATGCCTTAGTCTTGTCGGCAGTGTAATACTTTCCAATGCAGCCGAGAGGAGTGCTGAGGTATGCCATTGCGAAGTCCGGTCAAAGTGTACATACTGTGGGAGTTGTGTCGATGGTATTGATAATGGAATGTACATAGATGCATGCGTCGACATCTCGCTGATCATTCTCGCGGCATTGACGGTCCTTAGCAGTTGCTTGGCCTTCTCATCGCAGTCAACAAGTGTTACATCAATGCGGGACGACAGGACCGACTTTCTGCCCTTTGCCCTGCTCTTCTTCAAACCCCCATGTCCATATCGACACCTTCCCGAACTCGTCTCTCAAGCTCTCGACGTATTTGGCTGCAAAGGCGCTCCATGCATCATCTCCACCTGTAAATACCTGGATGCCCTGCATCTGATCGCACTCCTCAGCCCAGACTCTCACGTCTCGATCTAGCAAGTCCACGTCCCTATCCATGCTCGCGAAAAGTTCTTCACCACTTTCCCATTTCTCGAATGGCATAAGTGTGGAACCTAGCTCGTAATCGTTGATTTGCACTATTGATCGCGGATGGTAGAATACGCGATTGAAATCTGACCAGTATCTTACGGTCTCGGTACTTAATTTCTGTGCACTAGGAACGCCTTCGTCGAGGCTTCGTTGGAACTCAGATTGCTCAATGCCAGGATCTTGATGCAAAACAACATTGCCATCCCTATTCTACCACAATTCTTGTCAGTATAGTAGTCTCTACTCACGCTTCTGCACATGAACACCGTTTCTTACCAAACGCCTTTCCCTTGTTCAACCCCTCCATCTCCGCTGATCTGCTGGTCATACAAGCCCCCCCATTTCCTTAAACCCCCAAAGCCGCCCTTAAGATCATAAATCAAGGTCCTTGGCGTGTATGTCTCCTCTCCCCTTGCTCCGATACCAGGACGGAAATGTACATCATGGTCAACAGGGGAAGCTTGAGTGCTGTCATACGTAAAGTAGGATTCCTACCAAGAAGAAAGGGGAAGTGCAAGTTAGATGATGTTGCTGCAGAGTTGGCGTTGAGGGCCAGGAGCGGGAAGATACCTGTGTGTTCCAGAAATGAGTGGCGACGTAGTTCGCACGGTGGCCAAGCTGGATCGTCAGGATCTCATGCATAGTTGGGGAAAATTGGGCATCATATCAGAAACATCTGAATATTGGATTGATGGCGAAGTCAGAGAATCGTGACTTTCTACAGAATACTGACTAGCCACTGTATGCACCCCACGACCGCTTGCGGTATTAATAGCGGCACTACTCTACTCGTTATTTTCTGAAGTTAATATTCCATGATCATAACATCTCACTCTCAGCATGTCAACAGCCAAACGACGTAGAGGGCACTCGCTTCATCTTGAACTTCCCAATCGCGATGCAGAAGAACTGCCACCGGTTGCCGCCGTTTTCCTTATTCTTTTCGACGTCAAGGCAGGGTAGGCTTCTGAGAACTCCATAGTTGCTCGGACAAGGGCTTAAGGAATACTAGTTACACGATAGCATGGAAGCAGTCGATGCCTGGGTGTATGCCTACACCCTTCCAGCCCTGAGACTGTGCTGACTGCTACGGTAGTAGAACTCAACGAGAGCGTGGAATACAAATCCCTCCCTTCTGGGCTACACAATGTCCGAGAAGATCTCATGTACGCTGTCTACTCGTACACTATCATTGCTACAATAAATTGATCAAATGCAAGATACTTCGTCCACGACAACGGCTATGCTGGCATCAGTGCTTTCCTCAACGAGCCCGCCGAGGAGGCGGATCGAAATGCGCTCATGCTGGCTGTAGGAGCACTGGTACCATTGAGCTATGGTAGGCTTGGGAAAAGCTGGAAACACGCCTCGGGATTGAAAGAATTGGCGAAGTGAGTGGGTGTCCATTTGTACTCTTGAATGGTTGCTGACATGGCCAGGACCCTCGTCCAAGATCCTACGAAGACCCGTACGTTATACCCTCCGAGGCAATCTCTCCCCATTGATGCTGTCCTATAAGTCGTCAGACGTGTCTAAAGAGTTCTCTGCTCCTAAGACATGTCTCGCGACTCAGAATCCCTCCCCAAAAAGTAATGCTGACTCCGGCACCATCAAGAGCCACTGAAAGATTTTTGGCTGGCACACAAGCTTCCAACTGAGGAAGACTCCCAGAAGGAAGCAGCAGAATCACCTTCGGACGGACAAGCAAAGCGAAGACAAAGTCAAGGCTCGCCCAACGGCAAAACGCGCAATCGCCATCGTGCTGTCTCAACAGCGTCTGCTCTTGCCCCGCCAGGGCAATCACTGTCGTCTCATCATCCAGCTCTTTCACTGCCTGTGTTACTAGACACTTTCGGGCCCCTGATATTTCCTTTGTACAAGGCGGCGCTGTTACGGAAAAGAATACTGTTTGTGGGCCAAGCGCCTGTTGAACTGGCTTGTAATTTTGGTAAGTAAAGTTCTCGAATTACCGTTACTTTGGCTGAAATGTGTCTTCAGTGTACGACATCTCAGTTGTTTCCTGTATCCCATCCTCTGTCTCTGACCTCCTCCCACTCGAACCTCTACCCACTCGCCTGCGGCCACTTTTCGCAGCAGGTGTCCACGACATGGCAACCCTAGCTCAAGGCTCCCGAGACATCAATCCGAGCTCCGAAGTCACTGATGAGGGCATGGGATATGGGTGGGTGGCCTGTACCACAGATGATATCCTCTCTCACAAAGACCACCTTTTCGATACCCTTGTCACTATTCCGCCATCCTACTCGAAACAAGCTAAAGAGAAAATTTGGCCGCGCGTTGAAGTCAAGAAGGGGACAGAGATCAAAGCCACACAGCGGGATCTGCGTCGGTACCGTACACTTCGCCGAGAGCTTCGCCGCTTTCCCAGCGGCCACTCTCCGCACGCATCCAAGTATTCAAGCACGGAGCAGACTTCTGACCTCCCCTTCGAAAATGCTCAAGAGACCTACGACGATGCTTCCTCTACTCTTGACACTCAACTCGCCGAACCGCAATCCTGGTCCGCGCTTGCGTACTCCAGTTTTATGTGGTGGGCTTCGGCTGGCGAGAAACGCACAGACCTGGACGAAGAAGCAGATCACGATGCTGCTTTGCTACGCCATTTCGATAATTACCGCGGTGATTCACCCGATCGACCACGGTCAGCAAGGAAGTCGCCCGGCAGATCTCCCGGCGTGGAGGGCATGGACACATCCCCAGCAGGATTGGAAATGACGATTATTGGTTACTTTCACCGACTGACTATCTTGATACTCAAGACACTGTCGGACATCATCGATGCTTCCGATTACTCAGATGAGGATACGGATGATGTTGGAAATGCAGACGAAGATGGAAATGGCGGGCAGAAGAGACGGAAATGTACCAGCAAAGATCTAGAAGACGCGGATGCAGTATATGTGAGCAGCGAAGATATGAGCCGTATGGGTCTTGATATATGGAGCGAGAGCGATAGACACTTCGTGCGGGAGCTGGTGGCTCTTTACTGGGGTAGGAAGACCGACGTCAGGGGCGGAAGAGTTGAGTGTTGTGGGGTGAGGATATGTTGATGCTTGGAGGATGGAAGAAGGAGTGGAGAGCTGTACATATGCAAGGTTCCACTTTGGAGCTTGAAGGTATGTGGCTCTCGCTTAGAACACTTCGCGCTCGCTGCGTTAAGATTCCTACCAGTCTATTAATGCCCGTGCTTTGGCTGTGAGAAGCGTGCCCTCCCGCCCTCAAACTCGTGAATAAGAATAAGTCGATGCGACCCCCCAAGTTTAGCAAAAAACCAGAGTAGAGACTGCTGAAAGATTTGTGACGTTTGTATCTCTACGTCTTTTATCGAAGTGCGCCGGAAGAAGAGTGAAACAGGCGAAAAGGGTATCCAAACAGAAAGAATTATACGATTTCGAGGCAGCCTTTGCCACTCCTGTGTTAATATTTGACGACCTTGACCTTGTTCAGTAGCTCCTTTGGCAAATCCTCCCTCTTCACAATCCCAAGCTGAAGGACATCTCCCCAGAAAAACATGGCTCTTTCCTGCGCATAGCCCAGATAATCAAACCCCTCTTCCTCCTCGTGTCCCTCTTCCGGCACTTCTTCTCTGCTCTCTGGCCTCTTTTTATGGGCATCTTGCGCAAGTCTCCCATTCTCTTGGCTCAAGGGATCCGAATCGAGGCGCGCTTCCGGGGCTTGGATGATTGTGGCTTCCGACTTTGGGGTGCTGTTCCTTTGTGCTTCCAATGCCTCGTCCATGCCTGGGACTTTAGCTTGTACGATTCCCCATGCGACCCATTGCGCTGAATTCGCTATCCGCCAGAGGCGCGTCTCCGTTACAAGCTTTTTGACCTCGCTTTCCACCGCTTCGTCTTGCCGTTTCTCTTCTTCTATCTGGGCCATCGGAGCACGACTGTCTAACATGAAGGTAGAGATGGAACTTGTAGGGCCATGGCTGGCCCCTAAAAGTGGTGACATAGATGGACGAGTCTGGATTGGAGGACGATGTTGCACATAGGCTTTGAGGAAGCGGTGCTGCTCTTCGGGTGTTGGGTATCTGTTGGCGTGCAGGGCATATGGTCTCGAAGAGTGGTAATCATAACACCATTCAGTGAAGTGATTTGCGAATTCTAAGCCTGGGACGTTAGCTGACGCATACTCAAAGTCGATCACTATCAACTGCTTGTGTTCGTTTGCCGGCAGGAGCAAAGGAGACTCTCCGCTTGGCTCGAGGCGAAGCAGGTTTCCATATTGGGTCTGAATACAATCAGCGTGCACTGTCAAGACACTTCATGAGCCGAGATCCTCACATCGTTGTGCGCAAATACCAGCTTTTGCCTGATACCTGCCGGGCCTCCATATTGGTCGAAAAGCCACTTTCTATACTTCTCCACGGTCCGCCTGAAGAGAGACCATTCGACACCGCAGACCAACCCGCGCTCCTTCCACTCTCCAGAGGGAGGTGCTGTTGATCCTTGCTTGATTGCCAAGATTTGGTTGTCAAGCCATGAGATGACCTCTTCGCATCTATCCACCCATTTGTTCCAATTCCTCCAGATAAATGCCCCTTCTTCACGTTCCTCCTCCAGCAACTCAATGCCATCATGGAGCTCACGCATTCGCTTGGCTATTTGCTTAGAGGTTTCGGAAATGCGAAGATCCCTAGCGGTCAATGTCCGCGCGTGGAAGAATTGTTCGAATCTACCGTTGGTGAAAGTACCCAATAAGCGAGGGCCGATCTTCTTGCGAGCCAGACGGCGTAGGATCTGCAGCTCGCTCTCTCGGTCAATGAGATGTTCGACTTGAGGTCCATAGATGCGGAGAAGAAGTTTCCTATATCCGGTCAGTCCAACCGTCGACCTGACGATGTGAATGCTTACGGAGGCGGTTTCTTGGGTACAAGAGAAGCGGTGCTGTTGTTCCTTGCAATTGATTGAGTCTGGGAAAGATCTTTGGGCGGCGAGACAACGTATACGGCGTTTGTTAAAGCACCGCTTAGGCGCTCCACATCGATGTCTCCGCCACGATCAAATGGTATTCGCCTCCATCCCCTGAGACGAAGGGTGTGGGATAACCGAACAATCTCCATCTTGAACTGCAACCAGGCTTCTTTTTCTTTCACTGCTCGCTTGTTAGGGTTCAGAAGATCAACATTTGCTGCTCCTCCACTATAGCCCAGTGTTTTGGAATTGTCAAGAACCACCTCGGCTGAAGGCACATCAATGTCAGGTTCCTGGTATTCGGTATCCGATGATGCTATGGTTGAAGCCTTTCGGAGCAAACCTCTGGCAGAACCTTGTCGCCTGGATCTTCGACGAGGAAAATATGAATCCTTCCTGTCGTCGGTAGGGGTAAGACTGTCTGCTCCACCCAACCCCATACTGTTTGACAGGATCTGCTCCAACTTCTCCAAAGCCAGGCTTCCTTCGGATACGTCCGAAGAAGTTCTGACATGGCGCTCGTTGTTCGATTTAGATTCGTCGCTACGAAATTGATTTACAAGGTTTTTAGTTGCTTCTGCAGCGTGTGCGAGCTTCGCATGACTATGTTTCTTGGCCTTGTGGGCAGCTTTCTTGCTTTTTTCTTGGTGGAGCCATTCTGCTACTTGCGAGAGGATGTGACTAGCGGGATCTTGAAGATGTGCAACATGGTGAGATTTTTCTAGTCTGACTTCGTTTCCGTGGTCGGTCGGATCTGGGGTGGTGTCCGACTCAACGCTACTAATGGTTGATATTGAATGCAGCGAAGGACTAGAGGTATCGGCCGCTGGACGTCCTGACAAGCGTTTTGACGTGCTCGTACGATGTTGCTTGGAGGACAATGAAGCACGTGACGATTGCTTCCTGTCTGCTGGTACTATTCTGGGACTTGGCTCAGGAGATATACTCTCAGGCTCGGCAATGAGAACGGCTGTCTGGCATGTGAGCCTCTCGTCCTCATTTGATAGTACACAAAGAAGATAGCTAAGAGATCTAGAAGGAAATGTCGAGAGACTGCCAGGGAAGATTTTTCTAGCAGTGGAGTGGAAAGTAAAGAATTAGAGATTGTCAGGAGGCATCCCAGTAGCAGGCACACCCACTTTGGAAGCATCCCGTAAGCCCCAGTGAAAGGACTTCCGACAGACACTGTGGCCAAACAAACAGGGGTGAGGGGAAGGAGAGAAGAAGGAAGGGGTTAGGCTCACATTTTGATGAGATTGGCTTTAAAGGAGGCAGCTCGGCAGGCTCTTGGACTGTAGGCATTACATGGACAGTCAGGCGTTAGTCGGAATTCAGTAGCTGGTAATTCAGCTATGGGAGCTCGAAAGAGAGGGAGAAAATCATGGCAACTGGAAGATGCAAACAAGTTGGCATTTGACCTTGGGCAAGAGCAATACTCTACTTTAGTCCCAGCCTATACTTCAAGCACGTGAAACCCTTTATCTATATCTTGGCATTTGCTTATAACCCTAAAACCCTGAAGCCCTAGAACCCCTTTTCTAGGACAGCCTTTCCTTCACCACTTGATCAGATCATCTGGTAAATCTAGGCTTACAGGTAGAGCATTGAGAGCGACGTTTAAAAGGTCTGGTCCATTCTCCAGACACTGCCTGCTCCGCGATTTGGAGGAGACCTTGATTGCTCTACAAGTATTAAAGCTGGAAATAAGCAAAAGCCCTCGCAAGAACGTGGCGTCTCAATAAGAAGTAACGGACGCTCATGGATCATAGATTGATTACTGGGGAGGAGTATCTAAGGCCGACAAGCATATTGTGAGCGGATACTCTCAGGCAGATGCAGTACTAAGGCAAGCAGAAAGCTGTGAGCCCGGTAGTCAAATCTGCCATAGCATTGGTATCATATTTGGTGTTATGTCAAGCTTCCATCGTATCCCAGCTTTTCGCAACCACGCTAGTGTCTCTGTCTCTGGTTATCTCGCGTTCAGAGGCATGACGACTCAATCCATGATCTAGTAGAAGAAACTGTAGTGGGGCCATGAGTATGTCGTCAACGTTGTAAACGGACTAGCCTTACCCAATGATCTTTCCTGCGACGTGCTTCCGTCGAGCCTCCTCATGATCCATGATTCCGGCAGAAGTTGTCAAGACAATGTAACCGAATTGACGCGAAGGCAGCAGCTTGACGACCCACTTCTCAAAGTCCGTTATTCGCACGTTGTATCGTGGAGAGATGACGCCTGTCTTGTTGATGCTGTTGCAGAGATCAGCTACTCGTAATGAAGCATGGGAGGTGAGACTACATACCGGCCATTGAGCTGGATGACGATCTTGCCTGATCGGTGGTCATCGACCTCCTCAAATTCTCCAATGTAACCTGGGAAAGATGGACAAGTCAGCAATGTCGCGATGGATTAAACGTTGGACGTCAGAAATTAAATCAGAGAACGTGTAAGATCTTCGCAGATTTGAATATATCGAGTACTTAAAGGGCAAAGGTCGTAAAGTGTTTTGAAATGTTGAGACCATTGCCTAGTTATCTACCCGAATGCGTTCGATCTTGGAAAGGAGAAGAAGGCGCGCCAACGATTACTTGACCGTCTCACGTACCATGCTTTTGCATACAATGTAGAAATTTGACAATGACTTTTGAGCTGGGCCGGATGAGCACTTGGCGCTTGCCAGATTTTTCAGCATTATTGATGGCATTCAGCGCATCGTTGAGGACACTTGTTTTGACCATGTTGGCGTACGTGAGATTCTCAACCCGGCGGTGGGAGGTGAGGTATCTGGCAGAGCGAAGAGATCCATATTAGCCTGTGAGCGCAAAGAGTGCCCTTGGGACAAGGGGTCTTCAGCCCATGTCGCCGGACGAACTCCATGCGCAAAGTATGGTCGGCTCAAGCAACCTTGTACTATGAGCACCAGTCTTAACGTACCTCTATCGTTAGCTAAGTGCGCGGATGGTCGAAGGTTGAATGTTGAATGTTGAATGTTGAAGGTCGAAAGTTGAAAGTCGAGGGTCCGCCAAATCTCGTGGGCCAGGCTAGGTCCAACCTGGTTAGATATTCGTCTGGCGATAAACGGCGATGAAGAAGGTAGCGCTAGCGACTATCAATCATTGTTGAACGCTTTTGTGTCTGAAATTCTACCATACGTCTATGTTTTAATACCTCCAAATCGTTCCTGAACTGCTTATTGCGTTTCTGTTCATTTTTATTTTCCGCACACCCTGTTATCATGATTGACGAAGCATGCTGCTGCACTTGCGCCACGCTGTTGTCGGTTATTTCGCCACAGTATGATGAGAAGACGGAGAAGCCCACAGTGCAGGATCGCCGGTTGGAATGTTGCGGTCGAGTTATCTGTGGAAAGTGTATAGCAGTATGCTCTCTCAATTTACCCTATATCGGGAGCCTCGACTGATCCTCTGTTGAAGGACAATCCTCGATTTGCGTCTTACTGTGAGCCTCCCCATCCGCAAGACGCAGCCCCATAAGGGAAGACTGAATCTCGATACAAGGCCCGTTCTGCCAGTACGTATCTCCGGAGTTGACATTTCCTCTCACGGACCAAGCCTCGAGTCTTGAGACAAGTCTTGGGACTCTTCACTCTTGAAACATGTTTCAAGGCTTGATCCACGCCCCAACAGGCAATACTGACTGCAACATTGTTATCTAGAGTCTCATCCGGCCCATCTTCATTACCTCAAGGCCTTCGTGATCCTCCAGCGTACTCGCCGCCTCCTTCTCCTCGTCCCGCCCATGCTACTTTGGCCTCGCCACCGGACAGCGAGGAGCCCCCAGCGTATTCTGCATTGAACATTTTCACGCCACTAAGAGAAGAGTACCGTTCAGCTTCGGAAGCTCCAGCAGAGGATGTTTTGCATTTCCTGAATCCTTCCCAGGATTCACTACTGTCACTCTCACTACGCTACGGCGTTTCCCAAGATGCGCTGAGGCGAAAGAATGGTCTATTCGCAGACCATCTGCTGGCGGCTCGACGAACAATACTCATCCCTGGAGAGTTTTACAAAGGAGGCATCAGCCTGAGTCCTGAACCAATGGAGAGCGAGGAGGAAGGAATTCGGAAAGCGAAGGTCAGACGGTGGATGGTTGCGTGTAAAGTTTCAGAGTGAGTAGTCGTGCCCCCAATTGATTATCGTGGTCTGGACAAGGCTGATCAGCCGTCGAGCATTCCTGTGCATCTCAGATATGACATTGCTCTCCTCTACCTTCAACAATCAGACTACAACCTGGGTCTCGCTGTCGAGGCGTATCTGGCCGACGAGAGTACGTATTTTCGGATCCCATATTATCCCGTTTTGGAGCAAATCTCGAGTCTTGAGACATTTCTCGGGAGTTTTTACTCTCGAAACATGTTTTAACGTTGGCTATACCTCCTCAAATGGGCACTACTGACGCCGAAATTGTAATCTAGAATGGGAAAGGGAACACCCCATGGCGGGAGCATCGAAACGGGGCAAGACAGGCCAGAAGCCGGGGAAGCGGAAAATTGGCATGCAGACAGGTCCAACCGGTCCGCTCTAAAAGTGAGAGAAACTGTCAATGCTGGAACATGCGGCATTACATTATATATAGCATAGGGCTGGAGTTTGGGGTGGATACGCCACAAGGCATCGACGACCGTGTATAGACTGTATGTAGCTCATCATGTGTCGATACGAAGGAGCAGAAGCAGAAAAGCTAGACTGCGTTCCATCTGGTCTCTCATTCACAGAGGGTTTTCCGTCGTCCGGCACTTGGTGACTAAGATAATAAAAACTACTTACAATATTTATACTTTATTTTTTTTATATAATATTAAATACTATACATACTTTAATAAATATTTAAAATAAATATATATATAATATTTTAAATATAAAAATATATATTATAATTATATACATATATAATTAATTAAAGAACTAATATATAAAAATACATAAAATTCAAAAAATTAAAAAAATAAAACAATAAATCTAAAAAATATATATAAAAACATTAATAAATATATATAAAAAAAACAAATAAAAAAAATAAAAATATAAAATTTAATATAAAAAAAAAATAATAAAAATTAAGCAAGATATATTAAATAAAAAAAAAAAAATATCTAATATAAAAAAGCAAACTAAAAAAACAAAAACAGAAAATTAACAATAAAAAAATAAAGGAATATATTAATAAGTAATTATATAAAAATTTAATAATAAATAAAATAATAATATTAATAAATAAAAAAAGTTTATAAGTAAATGAGTACTAAAAAGATTAAAACTTTTAAAATAACTATATATTAGGCTACTAAAAAGAGTATTTTAAATATAAAGTAAGAGCGATTAATAAAAAAATAATCTTAATAACTATTTAAAAATGAAAAATATATGAGATATATACTAAAATATAAAGATATAAGATAATAATCTATAATAGGTATACTATATATAAATAAATATACGTTAAAAAAACAAGCACAAATACAAGTAAAGTTAACACTTTATTTAATAAATTATAAATATTAACATATAGATAACCTATATAATATTTTATATAATAAAAAAACAGAGACTTAAAACACTATATTAATATTTTAAATAATATTTTATTATAAACAAAAGTATATAATTAAGCTAAAGAGAAAGACGTTATATTTATATTAAAGAAAAAAATAATAACGTAGAAGAAATCTAATAAGCGAATAAGATTGATATAAATGTAATATCTTAAACAGCACGCCAAATTACATAAATAGATTAAAATCTTTATATAAAGAATTAAAATATATACAAATATAATATAAAAATTAATAAAAAATAAAATATACAAACAAGTATATTATTAAAATAAAAAATATTAAAATATAAATAAAATACATATATATATTTAAGAAAGACGAGAAAGTCCGAGAACTGACCCGAAATAATTAAAAAAAATAAATAAAATAAAAAAGAAAAAAATAAAATAAAATAATTAAAAATAATAAAAATATAATATAAAATTTAAAATAAATAAAATAATAAATATAGAAATAAAGTTAATTTATAAAAATAAAACTAACCTAATACTAAAAGAATATATATTTAAATATTAAAATATTTTATAAAAAAAATAAATATTATAAAACTAAAAAACAATAATAAAATAAATAATAACATACAAAAATAAAACTATAAAATAAATAATATTAATAAAAATCTAAAAAAAAAAACAAAATATTATATATAAAAATAAAACAAAAACTAAAATCTAAAAAATTTAAATAATAAAAAAACTTATTAAAATAAAATTAAAAAAAAAAAAATAAAAAACATAAAAGATAAAGTCAGGATAAAACCTAACGAGCCCGAATAACTTTATTAAGTAGTTAGCATGACAAGAGTAAAAAATAATAATTTATAATAATAAATAAATACTATATTCAATAATAAAACTACTTATTTTATTATTTAGATATTAATAAGTATAGTCTATAAGAATATAGTAGAGATTATAGTCTATAGCTTTATTATAATAGAGCTAGCTTATAAAGCATTAATTCTATTCTTTAAACCCTTTACTATATTCGCCGAATTCTAAGATACGCCTCTTATATTCTATATAAACGACTTCTTAATAGCTTCATAACTAAGAATTTATTTTCTTTCTATAGATTACTTCTTTCTAAAGTTAAGTAAATAACTACTCTTATTCTTAAAAATTATAACTATTTATATTATTAATTAAGGCCAAATATAACTTATATTATTAAATATATTATATTCTTAAAGAACGAATTACTAAAGTACTAAGGGTCTATTCCTAAATTAATTAGAAATTCGAGATTTCTAAGAATTATCGATATCACGCGTCGGTAAATAAAGAACTTCGAAAATCGCAAGATCTCTTCAGACTTACAAGAAAATAAAATACGATAAATCAAATAAAATAACTATCTTCGAGATCCTATATATTAAATATATTATAAGAATAAGTATATACAATATTAACTAAATCGAATCGTTTATATATATATAATACTTTCGATTTATAACAGATATACTATCACAAATATTATATCCACCTATAAGAGCTATCTATAGAAACTTATAATCTAAAAGCTATCGCAATAGAAAGAATAAGAAAGTATCTATCTTATACGATTTATACCTTTAGTTTCACTAAAAGAATACCCACTTATAAGCGAGAACCTACGTTATTATCACGTTCTATAAAATATAACTACTTATATAAGCACATATCAGCCTATATAATATATACTAATTATAAACCTCCACTTCCTCAACTTAGATCTTTATAAAATCTATAGACATTAGACTAATAAACTCTCCTAAACTTATTATTAATATATCAACCTAAAAACTTGAGGCTATGAGACCTTATTCGATACTAAATACTAGAAATATTATAATTACACGAGTATAATAGAAATAGAGAATTATAATTCGAAATAAATCTAGAAGAAAATAAGAATAAATTTAATTCGTTTTAATAATACTTACTAAATTAAAGTAACTTAAAGCTTAATAGCACGCTATATGATATTTCTTCTTTCTACAAAAGCTATTTCTACTACAAAACTATAAAATTACTATAAAAGCCTTCGATAAGATCGATAAGAATATTAAGATTTAGATTAAAGCCTATCACAGTAATATCTAATTCGATAAAATCTATAAATTCTTACTAAAGATCTGACCACTAGCTACTAAACTTTTAAATCCGAGTATACGATATATTCTATAGATCTTGAAAGACATATATTACCACACGAAAAAAGATACTACATACTGAAAGTTTATAATAAAGCGATATTAAACTAAGCTTCCCAAACTACGATATATTAATCTAAGAAAATATAAGATATTAAAAATATATTACCAGTATCTAGTATACTAAATAAAACTACTACCAGATCTCAGCCTTTATATTCTATTAAATTATATACCCTTTAACTTATAAGAATAGATTTTAAGCCTACTTAAAACTATTAAAGTAGAATCTACTTTTATACTCGTAAAAGTCTACTATATAAGCAGGTTTACGATTCCTTATACTATATACTAATATAAAAACATTATCTAATATCTAAGTTATTCTTTACTATATAAAAAGCCAATCACTACCCGATTATAATTAACATTTCTTTAATAATAATTAAAAAATTCTTAAGATTAAACATTACGTATTATAAGCCCTTAATACTTAAGAGCAGAATAGTGAGGTATAATAAACTACTAAAAGCGGTACTTCATAAGAATTCTCTTACCGAATTAGATAAGATAGCGTTTATTAAACTAAAATTATAATATACGAGTTATTATACTTAAGAATCTCTTCTATAGTATTCTTCGAACCGCTATTAAAAGCTTCTATAATATACTATCTATATATACTTTTAAATATAATATTCTACTTAATAGCTAAGTAAAATTCTATTAACTATACTAGATCGTATAATATATCTATTTATTAGATAAACTTATAATATAATTAGACAGCGTTAATTATAGAAAAAATATAGCTCTTAATATAATAAGAAATCAAGTAATTACGCATTATATAGCGATCTAATTATATTATATTAGAAAATATAGAAAGCTAAAAGCTGCAAAGAGTTATTGAATAAGTAATATAGTAGATCTTATAGAAGATTCTTATACTATAAACTAATAGCCGAAAATTAAACACCATTTACGAGTACCTAAGATTCGTTACGAGGCTATCGGATCCACTACCCTATTACTATAATACAAACTACCAAACATCCGAGCTTCGGTTATACTTCCCGGGTTTATACTTAGAAGTTAGCTTCTAAATTAACCGCGGGCTTAGCGTCCTGCTATAGCATTATATGAAATAATTACAGAACAGTGGTTGGTTTTTTCTTAGGGCTACTATGCTACGGCTTTGTTTCTTTACCTACATTGTAAGCTTATAGTCCTGGGGCTTATCTGTTTGTTCCGTAGTCGGAAGGTCTTGCGGGGTCTTTCTAGCTTTATATAGTATAGTTTACTTGGCTATCCTACTCGGTCCCTCCAAGAATCACATCCCTACCTTTAGTGGTATTCACAACTCACCTCGCCGTGCTCATGATTGAGGTAAACGGAATAACCTTCTTCTACCCCTTTCTTTCGAAATGAATCATAAAATTGCCATGCATTTTTGACTGACATCTCACATCATGGCTGCCGAAGTAAAAGCCCAAACTGAGCTCCAGGACTTCAAGAGTCTCTTCTCCCTCGATGGAAAAGTAGTGGTCGTCGTATGCGCACCCCCCCCCCCCACACCCCAAAACACCCCGGAACGATACCAATGTTTTGGCTCTCAAGACATGTACTGGGTGCAGAAGGCGTTGTAAATTGCCTAGATCTGTGCTGTGAATCATGATATTGTCTCGAAGCAATGCTGACGCCTGATTACGCATAGACAGGCGGCTCACGGGGACTGGGTCTCCACGCTGCTTCTGGGTATGTTCTTGGTCTCGACCGGTATTGCGTGCGATACTGACGGAAGTCCTCTCCATTGCAGCTTCCTTCAGGCCGGCTGCTCGAAAGTTTACATAACTTCGCGCAAAGCTGCAGCCTGCGACTCTGCATGCGCCGCCCTCAATGCCCTACCAAACAAACGTCCAGGCGCTCAAGCCATCTCAGTGCCCGCCGACAGCGCAAAGGTTGCAGACGTGGAGGCTCTGGTAAAGAAGGTCATGGAAACGACGGACCATGTGGATATCTTATTTGCAAATGCGGGGGCTACGTGGGGGGAGAAATTCGATACTCATCCTGATGGCGCTTTTGCAAAGGTGATGGACTTGAATGTTAAGAGTGTCTTCAATACTATCCGCTTGTATGTGCTCTTTTTCCACGCTGATGGCTGGGCGGTCTCCACAAGTATTACCACTGACGCCGCATGAAACAGGTTTGCAGCGCTACTTCAGAAGAATGCAACAATGGAGGACCCCTCCCGAGTCATCGTTACCGCCTCTATTGCCGGCCTCGGTGTTGGCTCTCTGGGTGAAAATGCGACCTTTGGCTACTCTGCGTCTAAAGGTATGCCCGCATTCTCCAACCAGCATTGTTTGTCGTTAATGTTCTTTCCCCTCTATAGCGGCTGCAATTCATCTTACCCGGAATCTGGCTGTCGAGCTCGGCCCTCGACACATCCTTTGCAACAGCATTGCCCCAGGTTTCTTCCCCTCGAAGATGGCTTCGGGATTGATGTCATTGCATGGTGGTGAGGCAGAGATGGCAAAGCAGAATCCCAACGGTCGATTGGGCAGGCCAGAAGACATTGCCGGCGCAGTGGTGTACTTGGCGAGTAGGGCATCCAGTCATGTCAACGGAGCCTGCATTACCCTCGATGGCGGCGCATTATGGGGCAAAGGAAGGTTGTAGAGTAGCTCTCTTGCGGTTTTGACGGTCGTACATATGGTGCATGTCCTTGGCATGAACATTGAATTTGGGTTCATGAGGTTTGGTGCCCCGTCATACAATTCAGAAACCTTGTCTGTAATTCTTACCATATATGTGTAGAACTTAGGTTAAAATGCCCGGATTCGGACACGAAACGAGGCTCTTTAGGACCTACCATCTAGCTTCTTCTTCTTCATCTTCACCTTCACCTTCACCAATCGCGACTCTGCACACCCGGCATCGCTCCCTACACCACGCCAGATCAGCTCGACGCTACGCATTCAACCCTTCACAAAATCTTCAAATCAGGCAAGATCGAGTCAATTTTTTGGCGGAAATGGCATTTGAACTTAGAAATCTTCAGCACGGACAAAAAAGAGATTGACGAAAGTATCTGACCACGATCCTCTTGCATTGGTTACTTATCTTTCAATCCTCTGAGCCAAGTTCCCTGGAATCTAACATGCACCAGTCCTCCCAAAGACCTCGTCAGGAGGTGTGACGGTCAACGATGTAAAACCTTTTGCACTCAGCTGGAATAATGACCCGAGCTTTCTTGCGCAAGCCTTTTGCCTTTTCCACTCATTCATTCCCTATTTTTGCCGTAAAACATGTTTCGAGAGCCCTTCACTCTCCAAGGTCCTATTTGTGACTCGAATCCCAATTTCAAGAAGTCTTAACGGTTTCCCAAAACTTGGAGATCATGCTCCACGCCGTTGTCGAGAACACTTCCTTCGGCGGGGGCAGTGATGCTTACCAAGGCAAATGCGGCTTCGAGGCCTTCACGCATCACCGTCCTGCCGTACCTGTGCCCGGCTGGTTCGAATGCCTGTGTAGCTTTCGGTATCCACCCTATCATAAGAAGCATATGTCGAAAGTCGATGTTAAAAATCCTAGTCTTACGAGGGGAGAGACCTTGGAGGACCAGAAAGTGGGTATTTCGACATCGACTACGGCGTCGAAGCTACTGGCGACTTCTGCAAAGTGGGCTACCGTCACGGTGAATTTTGCTATGGTGAATGCAAGGATTGAGATGCTGAGGTCTGCGATAGGTGGGCTGCCCAACGGCTCAACAGTCAGGGGGCAGCTTTCGAATAAGCGGTGTTCGTGGGAATGTTAATGAACAGGAGCAAAGAGGAGCGGACGATAGTCCATTGAGTGTTTAGGCTCTAGATCACGTACAACTTATCAACACCGCGGCTTGCATCCGCTACTTGTTCGAGAAGCAGACGGCACCAGTGCATGAAATTGCCAATTTCAGGCAGCGTGATCGCGACAGATCGAGCTTGCGCCTGGGCTTCGTTGCAAAAGAGTGTCCATGCGAAAGTCGTTGTCATTCAATCCGCGTATCTCTCTATACCAAGTCTATATAGCTTCCGCAACTCCCAATAGCAAATCTCCAATGTCCCATGGGCTAGCAATATCAAGCAGCGACCTCTCAATCGTAAACTGGACGTCAATCACACACAGACCACTACAATTCTTTCTTCAAGAAATGCTCCGGTTTGTGGCTCGTCTCAAAGTCAATGTGCACATATGCCCTCTCAACATGCGGCAAACTTTCCAGCTTCATCTGTAGCGCTTCAGCCACGTCGTGCGTAGTGCGCAAGGTCTCCGAGGAGTCCATGACAATATCGACTTCCACTATGATCCGCGGACCGGAGTGGTAGGCCCGAACGGTGTCAATGGCAACGATGGCGGGAGAATGCGTCATGGAGATGTAGGTGATCCATTGCTGCATTTGCGTGTCTGCTGTTACACCGATGAGGAGCTGAAACTCTGAGTAGGCGGTAGAGAGCCAGAGGTATGAGATCAAGCAAGAAAGCATGATAGCGCCCATCGGATCGATCCACCACTTCAATTTACTGCCACCGACGGAAGTGAGGAGACCAAAGCCGTTAATGAAAAGGTCATTGCGGTGATCTTCCCAGAGAATACGGATCTGAGAATAGACGTTACGCAGGGTCCAGCAGTAGCAAAACAGCGCGAGCTTTGTAACACCTGCGATGGCCACCGCTATTACAGAGGGTAGATGTAGGGGTTTCGTCTTTTCTGAAGTGCCTTGTTTCAGCTCCATGAGGGATAGAACAATGATGATCCAGGAGACGGCGGTCATAAGGAAGCAGAACACGATGTTTCCCGCGGTTTCGATACGAGCTTTGCCCGAGGGGAATCTTCGAGGGTCGACTCTTTTGACGGCGCGATTGCAGACGATGAGGGTGATGTTGGACATAGGATCGAAAATGGCGTCGGCCATGGTGGTGAACAAGGAGAGCGAACTGCCAGCAGAAATGGCGGCATAGGTCTGCAGGACAGCGAGGAGGAGGTTAGCGACGAAAGAGCCTCGCACAGCGATCTGGTACTTGAGATGGTTTTCCCCTTGGAAGATTTTAGCCAGCCTTATGTGCTCGTCGACGGGCTTGAGCCATTTCTGGATATTTTCGTTCTGATTCTCATAGAAGTCCTGAAGTTTCTTAGCCTTGTGCGCCTCTTTGTTCAGAGTGATAGGACCGTAGCCATCTCTTTTCCGAGAGGTATTTGCACGTATTGCCTCGATCTCGCTGTCGGTTTTGAGCTTCGTAGAGAGCTGGTAGGGGTCATTGTCATGGGAGTAATCCGGAGGCTGGTTCTCTTCATCCGACGAGGAATTAGTGGGATGGCGAGGTATGGGGTCGTTGTCGTTGGAGCTGGGCTTGGCAGATTCGAAGGCAGTACTTGTGGCTCGTTGAGCGGTAGTGACTGCTGGGGTTTTACTCGTTGGGGCTGTTGGAGTGTCGGATCTTGGAGGCTGGCTATGGGCTGGATTGGGATACATTGGTATAGTATTGGGGAGGTCGGCCATAGCGATGGGCGGTGGTGTGGACCAGTCGCTACTTGAGCGATAAGTTGCATGAAAGATGATGGAGTGTCAGCATGATTCCGTAATGATAATGATAATGATGATGCTAATGCTTTTTGTGACAATATGAGGACCACTCTACTTCTTGCTTTATTTTATGGTGCTTATAAGATAAGTTGTTGTGTGCCTTGCTTTCATGGTCGAATGCTGATGATTGCCTGTGCTTGTGCTTGTCTTGTGGGCTCTTGTGGGCTCACAGCCTTGCTGGCCCTCGGAGCGAATCAAAGCTATCTTCGGCTCGGCCCGCCCGGATCGGAAGGTCCGAGAGACTGAGGGCAATTGTCTTTTGCCGAATCATCTTTCCGTCATCCCGACCCCGCCGCCAATTTCTTCAATTGGCTGTCTCACAAACATAATAAGTCCTCATATTCTATAAATAATGCATCCTTTAAGAGGTCAGGTTAGAGCCCGGTTGTCATTAAGAAGAAGAAAAGAAGTCCGTGAGCTCCTCCCTGCGAATCTCTCCCAAAACATCAAACATATTTACAAAGACCCAAAGGAGCCGCTCAACTTCAAGAATGGATCCCTCAAAAGCCAAGGTACCTCCAATGAAGGACTTGACCATCGATAACATCACCGAGAACACTATCCGCATCAATTCCCAAAGTTCAGATCCTCGTCTCACCTACGTCCTCGAGCGGCTGGTCACACACCTTCACGACTTCGCGAGGGAAACAAGACTGAGTACGAAAGAATGGATGGCTGCATTGGAATTCCTGACTGCTGTGGGTCAAATTTCCAGCGACGTCCGACAGGTAGGCTCCATATATCTCCAAGGGCGTTGTCTTAGCAAGCTTTCCGAAGAAGTGGCAGTCATAGGTGGTGGCCAGCGCCATATATTACACGATAGATGGTGGCAAGCCGAAGTGACTGGCCATCAATGGGTAGAAGCAGTTTGAGCAGGCTTCATTGTGGAAAACCAACCCCGTCATTCGTATTCTCATGGACTTTTACCATGGCAACCGCGACCTTTTCTGGCAGTGTGCTTGCTTATTTACAACACACGCCACTTTCACGCTGACCATATATCTTCCAGGAGTTCATACTTCTCTCTGATATCCTTGGCCTTTCTCTGCTCGTTGATAGCATAGACCACCCCAAGCCGGCCCGTTCCACCGAAGGATCTGTTCTTGGCCCCTTCCACTCACACGAAGCGGAGGATATGGCGCATGGCGACGCAATGTCCCATGATGCCCAAGGCGAGTCTTGCTTAGTCCTTTGCACTATCAAGGACTCGCACGGCAAGCCTGTCCCCGATGTGAAGATTGATATCTGGGAAACGGACTCTTCAGGGCACTACGACGTCCAATACGCGGACCGAGAAGGTCCAGACGGGAGATGCGTCATGAAAAGTGATCAGGATGGCAACTTCTGGTTCAAGGCCATCAAGCCAGTTTCCTACCCAATTCCTCACGATGGCCCAGTGGGAAAGCTCCTCGAGAAGCTGCAACGCCATCCGTTCAGACCAGCGCACATGCATTTCATGTTCGAGAGACCGGGATACGACCACTTGATCACAGCGTTGTACACACGCGGTGACCCTTACGAGACGTCAGATGCTGTATTTGGAGTCAAGGAATCACTCCTTGTTGAATTCCATCCTGCTGACAAGATGATTGCCAAAGAGTATGACGTGGAAATTGGATCTGCAGTATTGGAGCATGACTTTGTGCTCGTATCGGATATTGAGGCTTCAGACCTACGAGATGAGCGAAGTAAGAAAGCGTTGGCCGATCTGGGAAGAAAGGTGAAGCTGGTTCATGGTTTGCCCGTGCCAGATGTTGACTGAATCATGTTTCTCTTTCTATGTAATGATACTTCAGTAGGGAAAAAACTGTCACCAAACGACCTACCAGTAGCCCGAAGTTGAAGAGCCCGTAAGCCTGCAGCGCAATGCACGCAAGCATTTCTCTCTGCAATCCAGGAGGTAAGTCCTAGTACAGTACGAAACCTCCGTTGAAGAGGCGATCTCAGGCTGTCCCTGATGCTTCATGTCCGGCACAAAGGGAAGAAGTCGCTGTATCGTCCTCATGTGAAACACAAGCCATGGTCAAAAATGCCAAGACAATTTCACAGATTCATTGTTCCAATGATGACCGACTGAGATGCGTGGATGGTACCAGAGCGTTGTAAAGTCGAGATGGTCAGAGGCGAGATATGGTGTTGGCTAACAGGATGGGCAATTACAGTTTGACCTTTCTTCTCTTTTCGAAACAGCCTCCGCCAGCAGATTCAGGCCATGAGGCCGTGAGGCCACTTGGACGAGCGCCGCTTGCAGTTTTACAATTCACTCCAACAGACAAATCTACAGGACATGATTCGAATTCCACACCCGCCGAGCCGCATATTCGTACTTGACCTCTTTGATTTTGTCGAGCCTGCTGCCTATGTGCATGGAAGAGTTGATGATGATCCTTGATGCAGCCAAGGCGAAGGAAGGCGAAGGACGGCGTTTAGAATGTGCTGATAATAAATTGATTGGCTACCGGTCGACGGTCAGCAAAAAGACTCGTAAAAAAAAAAAAGTCTGACCCGTTTGATGATCATCCGAGAGAGCAGTCTAAAGGACAGTCTACCTAACCGCCCGGGTCGATCTTTGCATTAGCGGTGCATCCATGACCAATCACACCTCGGAAAGACTTGCAAAAATATATTGAAGACGAGCAGATTTGAAGGTGTAAGTATAGAATGTTCTATATGGCCATCTGATTGTTTTATGCGTGGAGTGGGGGAAAGAGAAAGATGTTGGAGAAAGTGGGAGTATACTTTATGAGTAGGATGGAATGCTTTAAGTAAGGTAGTTCTAGCCGCCAGGGCCAAGCCAAAAATAAAGAACCCAAAAACCTTAATTCACGTCAATCATCCAATCGGCAGTTTGCTCCCTCCACAAGCTCAAGTACCTAAGTAAAGTACGCTCGTCTCTACTTACCTGATACACTCAGACTCTACTATACTTTACTTTAGTACTTACAGCCGCCGGCCATGCTGATGTGATATTTGACTTTTGACTAATGTAGCCGGCCGTGGGTTACCGCTGGCTCTGTTTTTAGCTGTCCACTCGACGCCTCGTTCAGAATCTTGATTCTTGGCTCGATTCTTGGCTTCTATCTCGCTCCTGCTACTTACCTTAAATACCTTACCTTAAGGTAGTCCTACTTTCAAAGACCAGTTGCGTCGCTTGTCGCTGGACAAAAATAGAAACATCTCGCAGCATAAATAACATACATAATACACATAACATTCATCATGGCCTCCAATGTCCTCTCACCATATCTCTCTCTCCCCGAGTCACTCTTGCCTCCGCATCGAGACCTTTCACATCTTTACAATCCATCTACTACTCTACTAAATCCCCCACCTGGCAGTGTCCAAGGCATCTTAGACTTCTCCCTTCTCTAAACCTCTCCTACTCTCTACACAATGTACTCACAACTGCTCCTCCTCTCCTCACTAGCCTGCTTAGCATCAGCAGCGGCAATAGGGCCGTGGCATCACGAGCCATGGGCACAACCCTATCGAGATTATGTCGGAGGCATTAAACGCGTCCTGGCAGCGACCTCCACATTCACATGCGTTACTCCAGCCAATTCAGCCATGCCTTCATCCACGCTGCCCCCGCCTTCTCAAGGTCTTACTGTCTATCATGTTGCACTCGGACGTGGATTACAAGTAAGCGTTCGGGAAATATCTTCTTCCCCTATTGCTTCCTTTACTAATGCGCCTAGAACTACACTTGCCCTCTCGACGCTGGCTCTTCGGACGTCCCAATTGCCCTTGGCGCCGTTGCTAATCTCTACAACACCACCTGCATGGCCAGCGTCCCCATACCTGGCGGGAATCCCCCTACGTTCTCAATAACGCCCCTGCAGTCGCCGTGGCGAACTCCAACCCCAATGCAAGCGACAGCAAGCCCATACATCCCCTCGGATCCAGCTCGGTGATTTCCGGCCACCATTACTTCACCGACAGCACTACACCAACCTTTAACCTCGTCTGGGACACCACAAATTACGGCATCTTCTTCTCGAAAAAGACCTCCAACGTTACAGCGCCAGCTACTGCCGCCATCGGACCGGATGGAAGCAAAGCCGTTCCCTGGCTAAAGTTGGAAGTGGAGAGCCCAGTCGCTCCACTGACGATTGAGCAAAAGGACCTGGTGCCCAGCGTGAAGGAGATCTATAGGGTCAATACTGCAGGGGGTGCTGCGCCAGCGACGTGTGCAGGGATGCCCACGGCCTTCTCGAGGCAGTATGCCGCGGAATATTGGTTTTTTGCATGATGTGTACATGAGACGAAGCCTCCTTCTCAGTTCTCTTTTTCCATTTCGGTTCCCGGCTATGACTAGGATGGCGTTCTCCCGAGATATCATGGCGTTCTGGCGTAGCACAAACGTGCATGGAGGCTACACAGCTATCATATAAATGGATACAGCCACCTCTCGATCAAATAAAATGATCAATCTTCTAATGTTCCAAACACGCCGACTGACCAATACAGTACATCATTAAATCATAAGAACGTACGAATATTAGACAGCTGAGCTCGAGAATACGCGAAAGTTCAACGAACCGTTCCCATGGTCTATCTACAAGTCGAGCTTAGATCAAAGAAAAACACTTTATGGACCCACGAAAAGCAAACCATAGGTCCTCAGACCCTGCTACGTGAATCCCACAGCCCATCGCCGTGTGCGAGGACGCAGTCGTATCTGAAAGGCTCGTCGCTCCTGCTGCAGGAGTAATGCCGCCGCTGCTGCTGCTTGTTTCCAGTGGTGACGATCCTCGAAGGACTCCGTCCGACTGTCTTGACGCGTTGGAGCCTTGAAGCGGACCCGGACGGTGCCACTCGGATCACTCTGGCCTGCCGAATATTCCACCGATGGAGGACCATGTCTCGAAGTGCCTACTTGTAGCAGTCCGAGACGTGAGATTGGCGGATTTGCATAACGTGGAGGACATGAGACGTGCCCCGCGTGTCGTGACTGCTGCAAGTTGGAGATGAGTTGCCTTGACCGCAAGCCTTGGTTGGGGAGCTCCCGTTCTCCGCGGCTTTAGGATCAGATCGCGCGGCGACGGGAGAGTGTCAATCGCGAAATAGATGCTGGACTGGTCGGTGCGGTTGCGAAAGAAGCTTCTCGCGCTGGTAGATATGCTGCTGGAGTTGCGGATGGCCGGGCAAGGGATGCTTCTGCTGCTGGGTGGGAAATAGGCAGATGGGTAGATCGTTCTGCGGAATTGCGAGGTTCTGTCACTGTTGAAGTATGTTATCGCTTTGCGGAGCCATGTTTGGGAAGCGCAAGGTATGAGTTGCTTGGAGCTAGTGCCAGCCGGTTTGGTGGTGGCGATTCCGCTGGCATTGATGGTTGTGTTTGTGGACGAGGAAGGGGCGGCTCCTGCTCCTGCAGATGTTCGATCGCCACTTTTGCAGAGTCTTCTGGAAATAAAGCTAGGGCTGGAGGACTGGGCTGTTGTGCTTGCGCAGAAAAGTCTGAAACAACAGATCGATAAGCGTCCCATTTAGGCATAATAAGAAACACCAAAGGGATGACTCACCTGCGGAGCTCAAAGCCAGTAGAGTCGAAAGCAAAGCAAACAGAAACCAGAGAAGCTGCGCAAACTTTACCAAAGGCAGGATTCGCCCCGTAACAAGCATCGCTGCAGGGGCCATATAGAGCTGCTGGGACAGTCAAGAGCTTTCTGTCGCGGAACTATACGTAAACTATACGTACGTAGAACAGGCGACGTCGCTAGATTTTGCTGAGCTGAAGTCCACGAGAATCGCAGTTGACAGGCACAAGACACAAAAAGCCGGTTATAAGAGACTTATGGATGAATGCATAAAGGTACATTTTACATACACTGAATAACACAGTATCAACTCTAGGCCAAAAATGCGATCTCTGAGCGCACCGTACTCCCTTTCTGTGGTGAAACTCCGTCGTCTTCTAGATGCATCAATGGCCAATCCTGAACGATGCAAGATCAAAGGTATGATTTCGAGCTTTGGGAGGCTGGATGAGGCTGTTGGCGTTTCAAAGACATCTGGCCAAACCATTCGCTCGTTACTCGTGAGCGCTGGGCTACTAGTCGCCAATGTTACACAACACAGCGAAAGCTTGCTCGACGCAAAATACTTGCTCTGCTCCAAAGCAGGTGTGCTGCCGGGTATATACCCATCAGGGGACCGGTGGATGTTGGAAGGCCCAGACAGGCGGACATAACCCCAGTGCAACGGTGCCACACACGATGCCTTTCTCCTTATTTTCTTCCTTACGTTTTCACGTTCCTGCGCCAGCTTCAAATCCCTCTTGAAGCCAACCGCCGTGCTGCGCGTCCGCTCCAGGATTGCCACCTGCAGCCGCGATCACGTCGACCGCCGCGCTAAGGTTGCTTGCGTGGTTGGAAACATCGAAAGAATGCATCCAGTAAAGCATCACGAATATCAAGATATGTAATGAGAAGCAGTAGAACGCAAACAGGTTTCGGCTTGTTCTGTTGGCGAGAATCATGCGAGTGACGGAAAAGACCACGCGTTCGGGAAGGCTCATCCGTTTGTAGGCCCTTGTAGACTCGCGTCCACGGAAAGCGGCGAAAGGAGAAAGGTTAGCTTCGTACGTCGAGCGGTAGCGGTCTAAAGAGAGGCCTGAAGGTGTCTCTGCAGACACTGATATTGCTGTGGATTGTGGAGGCTGCGCGTATGCCGAAGCTGATGAGGCTGGCACACCTCGACTGTAGGTGGAAACGTAGCGAGATTTCTCGTAGAGGTTGAGATTGTCCTTTTGCAGGGATGCAATTTCCTGCCGAAGGGAGGAGACCGTGTTGTATTGTCTTGAGAGCTCTTCTTCTAACTGCGTGTTCTTCTGCTTGAACCGGTCACGCTGAGCTTGAATCATAGGCATGATTCCGGAGCCCCCACCCACAGGCTCACCCGCTCGGATGGCATCCAAGGTGTTGCGAGAGGTGCTTTGTGGATCGAAGCCAGATATGATCGAAGATGTTGGAGATACCCTACCTTTGCGGCTCGGGAAAGAGTTGGCATTGTACGATGAAGACGGATAGCGAGAGGTATAGGTCCCGGCGACAGACATAGCCGACGAAGGGAAGGCATTGGATGCCTCTTGTTGTACTTTGACCAGGTCCGTTTCCAGAGTCGCGTTCAGATTCTGTGCATGTTCTAGATCTGAGTTCGTGTTTGACATGGTCTCCTGCATCCATTCCAGCTGCTTTTGCAGATCTTGATGCGAAACTCTCAGCACTGCCATTTCGTTGCTTAGCTTTTTATTTCTTGCAAGCAGCAGCTGTTCAAGCGAGTCCTTTTTGTCTCCTGAGACCACGCCGTTGACAGGACTCAGATCGCTATTGCCCTCACCATCGCCAACCGGGCTGGCGTCGTCCTCGTCGAGAGTAGAGAACTCGATTGACTGTCGCAGATCAGCAAGCTACATGCGACAATCAGAATAGACTATACCTTGAAAATCTCCAGCTCCTGTTTGATTTCATCGTAGTCACGCCATGATTGTACACGCTCACGCAGCCCTTCTCTATCACGCTCTAGCATCTGAGCGTTCTTCTCCAGTGTACGGATGCGAGTTTCCCGTTTCCTGGTCTCTGAATCCTTTTCTAGCCTGATTTTGTCCAATTTTCTCAACAGCGCGGAGTTTTCGGACCTTAGACGTGCATTGTTGGGGTCGTCATCTACAGCGGACTTTCGCTGGGCACTCGAGGAGGCTTCTGCAAGCTCCACCCTCAACTGCTCGTTCCTTGCCTCAACTTCAGCCAAGCGTTGGCTAGTTCTGTCGAGATCTGAGCTCACAATCTCTAATTCAGCAGCGCTGGCAGAGCTGTGATGGGCTTCATTCTCGCCGTCTCCATCTTGGCCCAAGCGCTGTGAAACTTCGTAGCTAGCTTTCAGCTCGTTCATGAGACGTTCTTGGCTTTCAATCTTCTCTTCCATACTTCGTTCCTTGGCTTTCCAATTGTCTTTCTTCTCTTCGACTACAGCCTTCCATGAGGTTTCCACCTCCTTGATCTTAGAATCTCGTGATTCTTCTAGCGCCTTCCTAGCTGCACGTTCTTCCTCTACTTGGCGGTCCAAGTTGTCTAACTGCTGCGTAAGATTGCTGATACTGTTCTGGAGGTGTCCATTCTCAGACGTAAGCTTGGGAAGCGTATCCTCAGACAGCAAAAGCGCATCAACAGATGCTTCAAGCAATGGGTACGGATCTGGGGCTTCGGAGACAGAAGAGTAAATTTGCAGGAAGGCCGAAGATGTAGTCTTTCCATGACTTGTGAGGAGGTCAATAAAGGTCTGGTAGGCTGTTCACTTTCAGCTGGGAACGATGGTGGGCTTTCATGTAGTGTTAGTACCTTTCAAGAGACCCTTGAACTCCCCCAGCTTGGCAGCGTCGTCCAGCTTCCTGAAATCCTTCGTCTTCTGCGCCAGATCCTTGCGTGACAACAATGCATCTCGTTGATGTGTAACAATATCGGTGGCTGTAGAATCGAGCTCTGGGACGAGCTTGGTCAGGTTAATATCTACAAGGAGCTATCAGCTAGGGCATGTCATGTAGCATTTTTGGCAACCCCTACTTCTCCAGGCCGAGATGGCACTCTGGAACTTGTTGTCTTCATGCGAAGACGGGGAATCGCCATTGCTCAATAAGGTGGTGGAAGCGTTCTGGGTAGCGTTCGAGTTATCCCCAGGACCGTCTCGATCACTCTCGTAGGGAGATGCAGTGTCCCCTCCCCCAGTGACATCCATGTTGCATTTGGTGTCTGTTATTGGTTTGGTCCGGCTGAGGCATTTGATTCATAGTCCACTGAATCTATCACCCAATCCTCAATACCTTGGATTGGCTTACTTGTAGGAGTGAAGGACAGCTTGGAGATTACGGCTCGGGACGAGTCAAACGCCAAGGCTGAGACGGTCTTCTCCAAAAATCACTGGATCGCGATCTTCCTTCACTCATAATAGTATCTACGATGGGATGAGCTCACTATAACAAGGCTGATGAGGCCTTGAGGTCTCTATAAGAAGTTATGTCCGAGGAGGAGCAGAGTGGGCTCTTCCATGGGCCTGGCAATGACGGAAGGGTTTCTACCGGCTCATACGTCCTCAGGCCTCTGGTGCAGGATATTCCGCTTTCGACTGAGGAAAATACAGCCCAGGCTCGTATCACTTGTGTGGAGCTTTGTGATGAAAACCTTTATATTGGCACTTCTCAGGCAGAAATACTACATTTTGTCTCCATTCCCGCAGATCCAGCAGACTCTTCTGGTTCGCAGTATATTTTTGCCTCGAGACTGCAGCCAGCGTACGGTCCTCAAAGCTCTGGTCCCGATCAGGTTCTGCCTGGTGTGCAACAGATTTTAGTTCTACCAAAAGTACAAAAGGCATGCGTTCTTTGCAATGGTACTTTAAGTTTCTACAGTTTACCTGAACTGAGTCCTGCCTTCGACAATAACACGGTAGCTAATTGCACATGGGTGGGAGGTGTGGATCTCAGCAACAAGTCGGTTGCAGAGGAGAATGGGGTGGTCGTGATGATATGTGTCAAAAACAAAGTCAGGCTTATGCGGATACGTGATGAAGCTCGGCGAGTTCGGGACATCGAGTTTCCAGGCTGTCTCATATCTACTCGCCGAGGCAATTTTGCTTGTGTGGCAGACACTCACTCATATGCCTTGCTTGATGTCGAGAATCAGCAAAAGATCACATTGTTTCCTATATCATCGCTAGATGAAAATACCGCAGGTGGAAGAGTTGAAAGTATATCAACTACGCCAGATTCTACGGCTGTACGAATCTCTAATTCATCACGCCCGATATTGAGCGAAGGCGCGTCGGATGGTAAAGGTCATGGGAGGAATACAAGCCTCGGTGCCTTTGTTGGAGGCCTAGGAAGACGTCAAGCTAGTCCTCAATCTACAAATCGAGATAGATCAGGCCTTGCAACTCCGGAGCTAACCACGCGGGATAGCTCTCCAACATCATCTTCAACTCGTAACAGGTCCACTTCAAAGCCAGAGAATTATACTCCACTGAGGTCAATACCTGATAAGCCCCTTCCAATACCACCCGAACGACCCGAACGATCAGATTCGCTCAGGGGACTCTCACCTGCTCGATTACGTCCTTCTGCAGTATTACTGCCTCACATATGTTCACCGACGCCTACTGAATTCCTACTGACCACCGGCACAAATGAAAACGAAGCAGGTGTGGGAATCTTTGTAAATCTTGATGGAGATGTCGTGAGAGGAACGCTGCAATTCACTCGATATCCTCAAGCCTTAGTCCTAGATGGAAGCGGAATCGAAACCGAGACTGCTGGTAGAGACGAGGATCGCGAAGGTTTTGTGCTTGCTACCATGACTATACCTGGCGACGATAGTGATCGCAACGTCATTGAGATTCAGAGATGGGATGTGGACGATGGCGGAAACAAGGACTTGATTGACATTCCTGACGCTTCATTGACGGCAAATGGCCAGAATCTGGGCACCTGGCCCTCCTCAAAAAAAATTGGACTTCGGACAATCAACACTCCAGTCACTGTTCCATTTCCAGAGATCGGTGAATTATTGCGTGGCAAACGCCTATCTCCTTCAAAAATGAATTCAGCTGCGAACGGCCCACAGAAGGTAGGCTCTGAAAGTCTCCCAGAAGCCTTGGAGATGAGCAGAAACAAGGAAGAGGTTGAATTCGGTCGTCGCCTTGGAGGTCGAATAGGCCGTATTACTCTATGGTCAGGTTCTTCCGTTTGGTGGGTCGTTAAAAACCCACTTGCAACCAGGCTCAATGCTGCCATTGACGAAGTCTTGGAATGTAAATCGCAAGAGGACTCTTGCCATGAAATTGAGCGTAGCCGAATCATCCAGATAGTCAACAGTATCCGGGGACAAGAAGCTATATCAGAGACGGAATTTCTCAGTTTGGAGTATATCCGCCAGAAAGCCAGCTTGGTACTGTTCGCTGATTTAATTGCGCGTCCACTTCCAATGTCTAACGTACAAACAGCTGACTCAAGAATCACCGAAGGAGTGCTTATGGAGGGAAGTGTGGATCCGCGAGTCATACTGATGCTAATACCCGCTCTCCGTGAAGAAATCGTTGAGGGGCAAAAGGGTATCTGGATACATGCTGGATTGATCTCGGTCGTTGAACGCTTCAATTCAGCATTGCGCAAGACCTTTGAGGAATTGGCGACACCCGATTTGCTGAATCTCATCAAACGTTACCTCGGTGCATGGCGACAACGCAAGGGCTTCGGAAGCATTGCTGACGAAGTTGAAATATTCCTGACGGTCGATGCAGCTCTTCTTCGTGTGCTGCTTGAGCAAGATCAAAAAGATCCCTCAAGGATATCGAGGCCTTCACCGACGAGAATTGAGCTCTATGCATTTGTTGATTCCGGTGTAGATTGCTTTAACCATGCAATCACCCTGTTGGAGCAGTACAAGCGTCTGTTTGTCCTGAGCAGGCTGTACCAGAGCCGGAGAATGGCCAGAAAGGTATTGGAAACTTGGAGAAGGATACTTGAAGGCGAACGCGACGAGGGTGGGGGCCTCGCCGATGGTGAAAATGAAGTCCGCAGATATCTGGTGATTATCAAAGACACAGGTCTGGTTGACGAGTATGGCACCTGGCTTGCTAGACGCAATCCCGATCTCGGAGTCCAGGTGTTCACCAACGATAGCAGCAGAGTCAAGTGGGAACCTCAACAAGTCGTCATGCTACTGCGAAGGAAGGCTCCTGACGCCGTCAAAGTCTACCTAGAGCACCTGGTCTTTGGTAAAAAGAACGTGAAATACGCGAACGATCTCATCTCATACTACCTTGACAATGTGCTTCAGGTTTTGGGATCATCTGATGAAGCTCGAGGTGTCCTTTCGCAATCTTACGAGTCTTACAGAGCACTTCGCCCTCCAAAGCCGACCTATCGACAATTCATTACTGAAAACGCAGTCCCTATGTCATGGTGGCATGATCGTTTGCGTCTGCTTGAGCTCATCGGCGGGAGTCATGGATCAGACTTCTCCTACGATGTCGGCAATATACTATCGCGCATTGAGCCATTTGAGCAAGATTTGGTGCCTGAGTCTATCATTCTCGACGGCCGTCAAGGTCGGCATAAGCAAGCCCTGCGTCTACTCACCCACGGGCTTGGAGATTATCATACTGCTGTCAATTACTGCCTGCTAGGTGGAGCAAGTATATTCCATCCAAAATCAGGGTCCGCTGCGATTGCTGCGCCATCTCAAGACGAGCAAGCCATTTTGTTCGGGTACCTTCTTACGGAGTTTCTTCGCATTCAAGACGTCAGCGACAGGTTGGAACGAACGAGTGAGCTCCTAGAGCGCTTTGGACCTTGGTACGATGTACGGGACGTCCTAGAACTTATCCCAGAATCTTGGTCCGTCGAATTGGTGTCAGGCTTTCTGGTCAGCTCCTTTCGGCGGCTCGTTCATGAGAGAAGACAAGCTACTGTTATGAAGGCTCTGAGCGGTGCAGAAAATCTCCAGATCGCAGCGGGATTTGTTGAGAAGTGTAGTGAGCTTGGACCGCAGGTTGAGAAGGTCCCTTGAACACGCAGTACAGAAGCATATACACCGAATATGCTCTCAGAAAAGGCGAAGGACTATGGCAGGAAGTGATAGCCCATCGCTTCATACATCCAAAATGGCCTTCATTATTCGTATTCAAGGTCAGACCACGTCCGCGAGCAGAGCCGTTGCAGAGACCAATTGCATGCATACTAGCGCCAAGAGAAGCTCTTCTTTGCTTCAGATGAGGGGGAGCGATTGTCAGTGAAAGCGCGGAAAGAATCCGAAGAACGGAGCCAAAGGGTATTTGAACTGTAGAGATTCTGTGCCTCCTTGGCCCATCCTGCTCTCATCTGAGGATAATGAAGGTGATAGAAGGGTTTTGAATTCGCCTGGAAGGCTGGGGGCATCCCTCCTTCTCGATGGTGTGTATCTACAAGAAAAAGAATAGGAAGATATTGTACAGACAGCTTTCCAGAGTTTGATGCCCCACCGTAAGACACACAAGCGCCGAGCTTTTCCTGGTCCTGCTCAAGTCCGTTTAACCCCTCAAATGTGTATTCGTGTAATCGTCACCCTCTTCTATAATGACGCGAAAGTAAGGCTGGACGTTTCATAATGGACGATTTTCCGGGCCGGATCCTCTCTATCACCCCGTAGCCTCCAAAGCTGCAGTCAGTGGCAGGACCCTACACTCACCCAATCCCTTGCCATCATCCCATTTCCTGAACGCTCGCCTCATGCCTTCTGGTATATCTTCCACCTCTTTCACATTCGGAGATCCACCCCTCGAGCAAATGACAACAGAGCTTACCGGTACGAACGGCCTATCTTCCGCCGAAGCAGCAAGAATGCTGTATTCTTGGGCAAAGACTAAAGCCGCGCGAAACGCTGCGGATTCTGTGGATTTATGCTGGGGTGCTGGTGCGAGGGAGCGGATGCTTAGGATGCTTAATCAAGCCCAATTAGCGAAGGCTTCTTTCCAGGTTTGGAAGAGGAGTAGAAGAAGCTTACACAAAGATCTCGAAGAAAATATCAAGCACAAAAACTCCATCATCCACGATATCCAATTGCGCAAAGGGTATGATCTCCCGGATCTGCGCCGTTATGGCGACATTCGTGTCTGCAGGCGCACTACCTCTCCTACCCCATTGCATGAATCCTGAGCTTGATTTTGGGCGGGGTGCCTCAACATCGATCCTATATAGCCTCGTTGTGTACTTCTCGCAAGATGGCTTTAGATGCCAATGCCCTGCGCTTGCTCCTTCGGCGGTGCTAGCACATCGCTTTCCTCCCGGAAAAGATTGCCAGAAAGCGTCAGGTTCATGACCCTCATCTATTTCCTCAATCTCGCCACCTAAACCCAAATCCATCCCTATCAGCCTTGCACAGCCTAGCTCGTCCGCGCCAGACCCACCGCCCTTCCATAGATATATTTTCCCAGAGCGAGCTGAGACGATGTATGGGAATCCTTTGCACAGGCTCCGTGGGCTAAAGTCTACTTCGTCAAACGCAATCTGTCCAACATGCTGCCGTCCACAAAGAAGATACGTGGCCGCTGTGCCGGACAAAGACTCCGGGCGACTACCCGATCCACGGCGCGTAATGACGATCCCTCCAAGTGCTTGAAAGAAGTTGGTCGTTTCCTTGCCCTGCTTGAGGATGATGAGCTTGCCATTGTTGTCTTTCGCAACCTTCTTGGCGAACAGCTGGGCATCTTCTATTGAGGAGGACGGAACACCGTCGCCACACCAGAGGTATACTTCTGTGGTACGTGTCCCAGCGAGGGCGCCGAAAACATGGGTGCAGAGGTACAAACGATCCTCGAAGAGAATGTGTTCTTGATGAGAAGGCACAGGAACAGATCTACCATTATCGGTGATCTCAAACACTTGTTTGCGGAGCGTTTTGATTTTCAGTGAGTTGTCGTTGGAGCAGCGCGAGATAAGAATTGCTTGCGTATCGATGCTTATGCTGAGTTTGGAGCTTGGATATTCGTCAAATACTTCGGCCAAGAGGGCGGATACCCCTGGGGGATGGTTTTGGGATGGTATAGTCGGTCGATTAGTGGCTGGAGATGGTAGAGCGATGGTAGCTGGAGAAGGTAGATCGGTGGACACAACCCTATTCGCAATTGAAGCGGGTTTCTTTCCTGGTAATGGGGGAGATTTGGGCGATGGGGTGGCCGGCGATGGTAGATTGCGGTCCAACGATGACTTTGGCCCATAAACGGTGGTCTCGATACCCAATCCAACAGGACCTATACCAGGGCCCTTTGATCTAGGACCCGCCTCTTCCTGACCAGCTTCTTCGTCTTTTCGGGTGGGTAATTTGACTGGCGATCTAGGTTGGAATGGCTGCATAGGCGATCGTCCCCAAACAGCTGCTGCACCTTTGACTGATGGTGTTGGTTTATCAAGCTCCTGAGGCTCGGGTTCGCGCCTTTCCTGATCCCTGACTGATCCAATAGGAACATTGATTGGCTCCTGGTTGGCTAGTCGCTTTAACGGAGTGTCAGGGGGAGGCCCAGGTGTAGCAAGGAAAGAGATAGGTATCTTCGTATCTTTCGGACTCAGATTTAGCTTTTCCTTAACGACCGCGGGAGGCTTGTTCTGCAATGCTTTCCCTGGGCCTGGCGAGACCGGGGGCGAAGTTCTGACATTGGACGACTGATTTATACTTGCCGATGGTTTCCGTGGGGAAGGGGGCAGAGAGGTCTTGCGGTTGTTGTTATTATTATGTGTAATATTGGAAAGAGGTCGCGACTCAGGTTTGTAGACGCCGGCAGGAAGGGTCTGGGATTTCGTGACGTGTATAGGTCCAAGGGGTCTGTTCGCAGCCACCAATAACTTCGACTGAGGCTCAGCTCGAGACAGCGGCGTATCTTTTGCGGCATCCTGCATCCTCGCAGTAGGTAATCGCCTTTTCGGCCCACGTGCTCTGGCTTTGGTTGCGTGCGTTAACGATGGTCCTACTGAAGCTGCCTCTTGATCATTCAGCCTCACTATGGAATCCGAATCCTGTATATCATCCGACGACTGTGCCATGTTCGGCTTGCCGCTGTTGGCCAATGGTGATGAGCCTCTTTGAAGCATACCAGCAAGCGAAGAAGTGAATCCTCCCAGGGTACCTCTGGGTGTCGAGTCTTTCTCCGCGTTTGCTGCGGCGTGAGGCGGTTTGTCTGGAAGCGCCGGTTTTGGCTTGTCTCGCAAGCGCTGTATTTTGGCCAGTGCTTCAGCTTTAGTCGGTTCGCTCGCTCCCTCCACGCCAACGTTGCTGAGAAGGCTCTCAGATCTTGTGAGCCCTTGCCTCTTGGCAATCGCCTCGGGTACGTTATGCTCCTGGAGTCTGGGAATCCCGCTTGTTATCCTTGTAGAGGCCGAGGGGACTACCATTCCCTCTTTCTTTTTCAATATGCTTTCCTTAAACTCATCCTTACGCTCGGTCCTTTTGGGGCCTCCAGTCAGAGCAAGGCCGGCTTTACCACGCAATATATTATCTTTGAGTTCGTCAGGAGCTTTGTAATTCTGCGTATGTGTTCGCTTGAGATTTCCAAACACGTTCTTGAATTCAGACTCATCCTTACTATTTGCTTCTCCAGAGGCTTGCCGCGATTTGAGGGTAGACTTGAAATCGATCTTCGGAGGCGCTTCTGGCTTTAATTTCGCCGCCGTAGGCGACTGCGTACGAGAGCCTAGCTGAGAGCTGTACTTCTTCGCTGAAGGTGAGTCTGCAGATTTCTCGTCGGCTAGTGATATATCGAATGAAAAGCCCTTTGTTCGTACCTCCTTTGGTGGCAGTGTAGGAGATGAAGAAGATTCTCGAGGACCGTCATTGTGATTTGTAGTCTTCGGCGACTCATCTTGTTGGCTGACTCTATCTGGACTACCAGTCCGGGGCCTCACTGCCACGCCTGCACTGAAGCCACTTGGGAGCCCACCTATGCCCGGTGGCTTACAGCCCGTGCCTGGCGGAGGGGAGCGTATTAGTCCACCAGTGGCTACCTCCTTGAAGTTTCCTCCCTTTGACATATCATGGCTTCCGCGCTGCTGTTTTGCTCGATTGATCTCTGCCATCCATGCCGGCTGCTGAGGTGCAGGCGATCTGGCCTTAGAAAAGTCTGGTTTGTTAATGGCATTCTCCAACCAGCTTGCTTTGGTAGGACTCCACTTCTTGCTTGGGCTTGCGGGTGGACTCATCATTGGTTCATTGTCATCCTGTTTTGACGGTGGAGGCGACTTAGTATCTATAGGTGCTGGTTTGGAGACTTCGTCCTGGAATGAGTCGGATTTAAAGTAAGACAAAGGTGTAGAAATGTTTATCCGCTCAGCCTCGATCTGTGCTTGAGTTAAAGTAGCATTACTGTGACTTGATCCAGGCCTGGACGTCGTTTCTGTGGAGTTCTCGCGACTCATACTATTCGGTCTTGATTCCTTGAGTGGACGGATTCCTCCCATTGGGTACCTTGTATCTTCATAGCCTTTGCGGCTACTTGTGATAGAGCTTCCCCTACTTAGACCCGGACCTGCCTGTGCGCTCCACCTTTTACTGACGCTATCTGAGCGCTTCAGCATTGCGCTTTGGACAAATCCTCCAAGACCTTTAGTAGGCGACGCAGGTCGGTCCAGATGCTCTGGAGAAAGACGTCCTTGGGAAGGCGACATTGCCATCGTCCGCGCGATGGACGAATTCTCAACCATAGATGAATTTGTGTTGGACGGGGGATCAAATCTCTGGCTACTCATAGTCGGTAGAGGGGATCGGATGCCTCCAGCGGATGCTAGCGATGCAGAATTTGAGGAGGTGTGGACCAGTCCGGGAATGCCACGGATTGAACCCTCTCGTGATGGCGATGCAGAGCGAACACCGTCAGGGGCCGGACTCGTGCGGTCTTCAGATGCGGCTGTGCTCTCTCCTGACTCCCCTGGCAACCGCTTACTGCCCATCATCGATGCTGTGTCTGATAGATCGTCCTGGTTCCTCCTGAATGCTGCAGATCCAAATCCTCGATCGTGCGTCTGCTTGAACCAAGTGGGGTCTTTTGACCCTAGAGATTGCGAGATCTGGCTGCTGGACATGCTATCATCATTCGTAGGGGCAGGATCTGCAGCTGCACGCGGAGAGTTTGAGGCGTTTCTTTCTGAAGCTACCATGGACAACGGGCGGCTGCTTGAGCCCGTTGATCCGCGTGATGAAGGCCGTTGCTGCCATGAGAGGGTGCCCGCGCGTGAAAGAGCCATTGCCACACTCGGAGAGGGGGTGGAGATTATTTGAGATTTTAACGGTGGCTGCGGAAGCTCTCGAGGCAAATTATCAGATCCTAGGTCGTTGACATTGGTAGGGGCGCCATTTGTCTTACGAGAAATATGGTCCGGGCCAGAGGGACCAGATAGTGGCGGTTGGAAGGATGGGGTGTTGGAGAAGTCTTCTTGGCTCGACATCTCGTTTCCAGAGCGTATGGAGCTTGGAGTACCCGCGTTGGAAGATGTGTCTTTGATGGGCGAGATTGACCTTGCGCGCTCTGTGCAATTGCATTAGCTCAACACATCTTCACCACGCTGTGATGACGGCTCAATGCTCCGCCCTAAGGCTGCAGACCTGCTCTCCTAATCTGCCTCTCCTTGCGCCCTTGTTTAATTTCCTCCTCCAGCTTTCTTGTCCGCTCTTCATCTTCTATGTCCCGCCTTCGCGAAAGGTCGCGAATGCGTAATAGGAAGTCGTTAACATCTTCCGAGCCGTCGATATTGGTGGTGATAGGCATTGTGCGATGTACGTATCGAATGCCTTCTAGCAGCGAGTGTTGATCTACCTGTATAGTACAAACACGGCGCTGGGCAAGTTTTGCTGGTCTTGGCGGTAAGGACAGCGGAGAGGCAAGTTGGAACGGCAGTCACAACAGCATTTGAGTGAAGAGAAGCCCCCATTCATATGGACTCGCCTAGTCCTCACCAAAAATTACAATCGCATTATTCAAAGCTGTCGAACGAAGCCTCTACAAGACGTGGCGTGCGGGCCTGTTTGTTGTGACCCGCAGCTGCTTAGACTTTCTTTTCCCAGTCAGCCTCCCGCCAAGAAGAGCCTATCAGCTCCAGGCGAGTTCTCGGCGTAGCAGGGGTAGCAATCCTCTGATAGCGCCGTATACCATGGCCCATGGTGGCCCTAACCTCGACATTCAATACAAGAACAGTCTGTCTTTTGCGTCCTGGACCACCCATGCCAATCCTTCCTGCAGATGATCCCCCTTGATTGCGCTGCATCGGAGGATGGTCCACTTGTGCGTCTTGATTGCATCGAGTTGCAGTCCCTGGAGATGTCAGTTGTCCTTCTGGTAGTACTCTACGGGTAGAGTACCGGTCTCTTACCTTCCCTATTTCATCATCAGTCATGCAGCCACCCACATCGGTCTTATTGGCGAAGACAAGTAGGCTTGCCCCCATGAGCCGCTACTCGCTAATCAATGTAGTTCGATCAATTGAGCGGCGAAGAAACATACCTCCTCCAGCAACAAAGATCCAAGCTCTTGCCTGCAGTCAGTGATCCGTAGCCGGTCCGTTGCATCAACCACCCAGACTAAAGCGTCTGTCTTTTCAAAATAGTTCCGCCAATAAGTGCGCAGTGTCTTCTGGCCACCTACATCCCCTAGTCCACGTGAAATCGGTCAGACGTCAGTAGCCCAAGGACGATGGGAAATGCCCGTACAAATGTTGAGCCGGTAGCTTCTCATGTAGTCAACGAATGCCGGTTCTTCGATTTGGATCTTGCCATTCACTCACCCATGGTACTCAATGGTCTTTATGATGAACCCAAGTGTTGGACTGACCGTATTCACGTCTTCATTCATCAATCGCTTGACAATTGTGGTTTTGCCGGCATTGTCCAGTCCTCTGATGTCGCATCAGCAGACCTGATTGAATACTTCACAACTTTCCACCTACAGCATCAAAATCCTCATCTCTTTATCCCTCAATCGAGCTTTGCGCAAAATTGAAAGCATTGTACCACTGATATTACTACTCCCGTGGACCCGAATTGTTGCTTAGGGCGGTTCGGAGGAAATTTAGAGATGGGAAGCGGCTCACCTTCACTTCGCTTGCTTTCCCACCAGTGTCCTGGTTGATTTGATGCTTGCTTTACTAGACCTACCCGTAGATTTTCATATTTTCCTATGACCTCGCATTTGATCATACTGCAATTGGTCTTTCGGATGAATGTTCGTCTTTGGCTATTTACGGCGCCACTCCATCCCCAGCAGCAACATTCATCCCTCAACACCTGACGTATAGCCACAAGACTCTTTCTGGATCCCTCGCTCATCCTGCTGCACTACTGTAATCGAGGGAAGAGACTGCCATGCGTCATACTGCAGACACTGAGTCGGCAGCAGCGCTTTCAGCAGCAACAACGCTCAGTCTGCGAGACCGGATGGACGCTACAGAAGCATTGACCGATTGTCGTACGCCTTTCCAAGATATTGTGGGCTTGGCTAAGGACCGGTTTGCAAGTTTGGGGGAAGACATGCGCTTTTCGGAGGTCTTTGCTGAGGTAGAGTTGCAACAAAACGGCAATGGTTTGATGAATCATAACTCGGAGGTCAACAAGCTGTTAAATCCTGCCAGCGATGGTCGTAACCCAATTCCGGAAACCGAAAAAAGCAATTCGAGTCCGCAAAGCCGCAGACTTCTAGAACAAAGCAATGGCTACAGAATTCACTCTTGTTATGATATGATAACAGGCGTCGGGGTGGTACACGTGGACGCAAGACGAGAGGGGGGTGCAGGAGCAAGGCAAAAGCGCAAACCAACGACCAAGAGGCGGAGATGTACTCGAAATCATCCTACCAATCCCTTGCAGTCTGCGGCCATAGGTATTGTTAACACCACCGTCAGTGTCCCAAACTGACCTTCGAGGCATCCGCCCGCCGTCCCTGTAGTAGCAAAGCAAAATGCGCCAAGTGTCACAGAAACGCAGGCAACTGGAACAAGTTCAACATGGCAGAGCTCGGACACCCTTTTGAGGAAGAAAGCTGCCCCGTGTACCGACCTCGAGCCGGCAAATACTGTCCCAACGTCATGCTCGGTAGGGAAATGCACATCTGCTGGCAGGCCCAGAGAACACTCTATGCCGGAAAGCCCAGCCCTGGGACTTCTCCAACCAGCCGTTGGCAACATCACAGATGGCTTTACTCCAAGCTCTCGAAAGCAGCACAACAAGCAAGGCGCACGGCGACAGGATGAGGCCAAAAGTAGGCAAGATAAGAATACTCCTGCAAGTAGAGAATCCTTGAGAACAAATATCGAGAGCATGCCAGGGATCGATGAGAATATCCAGGACCTCATTGCTACATATTTGGTCAAGGCTCAGAATGTAAGAACTCCAGATAGCGACATGAAAGCAGGATCATCGACAAAATCCGTTCCCGAGAGCTCCAAAGACTAAGCTATTCAGGTGGCTGGCAAGAGCGTAGGTGGCTCCGTGTGGAGAAGATTTAGAATGAAGAAAAAGGGGCATTTGAATAAGAAAAGCGCGATGTGATTGGAAGTAAGGAAGTCTTGGCGCGGTCCCAATTTGTGAATGGCGTAGACTCTTCACCTCTACACGCTTCTTCTTCCACCATCACCCACAACAACAATCGAGATCACCTTAATCACTCTCCAACAATAACTTATCATACTACAGACTTGCCTGCACAAGCAAAGCACATTCAACATTGAGACACAATGAGTAACGCCGGCTCAACTCGTGGTCATGGCGGTTCTCATCGAGGTAACTTTCAGCTCACCTTCCCAGCCAACATCTAATATAACAACGACTGATCGACTATACAGGCAGGACTTACCGAAGGTCTTCCAACAACGAAGCACTTCCTGATGCCACCATATCAGTCTTCCAAAGTCAGCGCACCCCAAGTGTCGGTTCTAGTCGACGCCATCGTGGCTTTCAGCCAGATGAAGTGAACAAAACAAAAGAAGAACCTGGGCTTGGAGACTCTGCAATTACCCAAAGTAGTGACAATGCGGAGACTCTGACCGCCAGCGATAATCAACCTAAAGCTTCTGCTACAATCAACAAGCTGGCGTCTACAATGACTCCAAGATCGACTGAACCTCTTGCCCCTCACCGGCGAACTCAGGTCAAAGACAAAAACCCCGATCATCAACCATTTACTCACACACAAGTGACAACGACGGACGCGTCTCATCCGGAGCTTGATTCCGTGCCTTTCCGTGGTGACTCCGAGCATATTGAGAGCAACACCTCATCCATCCAAATCATCACTGAGCGGAAGCCCTCATGCTGGTCGATTGCAAGTCCACCTGAGGCTCCGCTCACCGAGTGGAACAGTGCTGCAGCAAACATCGATAGACCAGCCAAGACAATTTTGCCGACCTATCGGATGCCAAAGTCAGAGCACACGGCAGGGCTCGAAACTGTATCTAGTTCTTTCAATCGACAACAGGCTAAGCTCAACCCACAAGCGACCGGATCCATGCCAAAGACGCAAAAGTCTCATGAGATGGCAGGGTCACCACGCCTGGTAATCTCAGAGAAAGATGAAGTTCAAGCTACAGCCCGTGTTGCTTCTCAGGAAGAAGGCTATGCTACCGACTCGTCGCACCACCAACTCCAGCAGCTACAACATGATGGGCGACTCGATGCTGAACAAGTCCCAAAGGCGAAAGCAGCTCAGGAAGAGGTGCTTGCGAGAACCATGCAGGTCTCATCCGGAGTTCAGCGGGAGAGCGACAAATTGAAAGCTTCTTGTCCTTCTCAAGACACATCGGAGGCAAAACTACTTCATGTGAAAGAGAATAGCATTGCCTCATCTGCCGTTTCTTCTCCTCAAGCAAAGATTAATGAAGTCCCCATCCCGCCAGGGAAACAGAGCGTTGCAGCCCTTCCGCACCTCAGAGTGCAATATGCTCTTCCTGGGTCGGACAACAAGAGTAAGCCTCTCCCACCTCACCTAAGAGGTTCGGCTAGTCCTACTACCACTACTGCCACAAAAGCAACCGCTCATGACGAAGAGCTCAAGCCTGGAAAGCATGCGATCTCTGCAATGCAGGATAACAGAGTTCCGCCTCACCTTCAGGGTCTATCTGCGGCCAAGACCCGAGCGACGAAATGTACCCTTTCAGTCACAACTCCATCACCGTCTCAAAAGAAAGATGACAGCTACCGACCAACGATCGACATGGACGAGGAGATCGCTGCAACTCAAATGGTCCTCGATATAGATGAAGAGATTGTTGCAGGTCTACATGCAGAAACATCTGCCACATCTCCTGTAGCTCAGCCCACCGATAGCAATGCTCAAAAGACCACCGAGCAAGTTATCTACGTCCCGCCCCACGCTAGGGCTTCATCTTTGAGATTGAAGGCATCTGCAGCCGAGTCGAATTCCAAAGCCACCGATAAGGGCGCGAAACCACAAGCCGATCAACATGGGGATGGTAATTACAGCACGAACACGAAGTCAAAAGGCCCCACAATGGGACCTTATGCTGGCGCCCTTCAGGAAGTAAACAGTATGCGGAAGAATGTCAACTTGGCGTCTCCATCGAAAATTAGTGCTGCTCCGAATCGTGGGGAGTATTCAGTCAAGAAAGGCAAGAAGCAAGCAAGAGAGTTCGAGTCGGTCGATTACACTTCAGAATTAGTTGGTTGGGATGGCAAGATGAGCCAGCCACCTGTAGGTGACGAGTGGAATCGCCGTCGGCCCTTCAATACTCAGAGCCATGAGCGCCTCTCGGTCATTGAATTATGGAGAGAGGAACACGCTGCAGATCCGGAGAACAATCGTGTGGTCGTCAACACGGCAAGCGCTGATTTCCAAACCGGGGAGGGCTTGGCTGGAGGCGATGTGAACGTGCTAAGCCCCATTGACAAAATGGACCATGAAACTCATAGCCCCAATGATGACTTCACCCAAGCACGTCGCCACCAAAACGCCGCAGAGGCTATGAAAAACTACGAGGCCAAGATCGCGGCCAGACCACAGACTACGCCTTCTGGCATAAGGGGCATGACAAGGGAAGAAAAGCGAGCCCTCCGACGTTTACTCATAGAGGAAGAGAGAACAAGAGTGATCCCACCTAATCCACATGCTCCTGTCGCCAACATATACCTTCGCCCGGCTGAATTCAAGGACATGGGCCAAGTTATGAACATTTACAACCACAACGTGCGTGAGACAAGCTTTGTGCCTCATCTGGACCCTGTCGAGGAGTTGTACTGGCGCGGTCGTCTACAAGAGGCTGAAAATGAGAGGAATCCTTTTGTTGTTGCTATCCACATGGGAGAGATATCTTGTCGCCACCAGGCAGATATAATTCGGAAGAAGCAAGAAAATGTCGTCGGCTTCAGTGTCGCTGCCGACTTCGGGACCAAAGACACGATGTACCACAGCAGTGTCGAGCTTGAGCTCATGGTCCATGCAGACTTCTATCGCCAAGGCATTGGACGGACGTTAATGGATCGTATACTTGCAGCTTTGAGTCTAGATCACATCCTCCTCGACTGTGCTCCTTTCTTGCCTCGCAACGACATCTCTTATTGGATGTCTGGCGGCAGTCGTCAAGCTAAGGCAATTATGGTCAACATACTCTATTCCGATGGCGAAGAGGATCCTGTTACTTGGCGCAAGCAGTGGTTGGCTAAGTACGAGTTCCAGCATGTAGGCACATCGCCTCATATTGGCTTCAAGACGGGCAAGCTGTAAGTCATGCCCAAATGTTTCTTGAAAGAAGGAAATCTCGCTGACCTCTGATCAGGGTGAACATGTGCCAGCTCGTGCTGAACACTAGCGTACGACTTTGAGAAAGGGAAAAGATGACAGACGATTCTAGACGAGGATTCTCGGAATCTGGTGTTCTACCTTGGAGCAATTTTTGATAGAATGAAGGATTGATTTCCTGGGCGAAAGCTTTCTTAGCTCAACCACCCTCACAGTGGTTTGGTTGGTGTAAAAATTTCTGGCAGCATGTCCGTGACAACGGATCTCACAAAAGCTCTTGGATCTAGCCAAAGTCATCTACGGCTAACCCGTCTTCCATGACGACGCTGTCTATGGCTCACCTGAGGTCTTCAGCTTGCCACACTTTCCTTAGACAGCGGTCTTTACAGGTCATTCAATTTCCTTTTTCTTGTATGCTAGCATCAGATAGACGAAAAAATATCCTCTCTCTTCCCTCCAATCCTCTCTAATCCAAAAGGCCAGATTGATGCATCAAATAAGAGACCTCAACCACCTCCGAGACTTTGGAAAGAGCTACAGGAAGCTTTCGCACTTGACTTGAGCAATAAGGCAAGCCGTCGGTTTTTCTGTTTTGCCAATGCCAGAGGAAGTGGCCATCTTGGAAACCGGTTCTACTTACACACACAAAGCAATAGGTAAAGCCAAAAGAACTTAGAGATCAAAGTGTAATGTATGAGAGTTACAACAGAGTGTTTGAATACGGAACCTCCTAAGGTAAGGTATCTTACCTTTGCCATTCTCCACTGGCACCTGGTGCCACGAAAGATATGTAGGGCTGCCGGCTGAACCTCGGCCCAGGTGATGTTCAAAAAGTCCGCATTCAAGCTCCAAGAACTCGTAGAATATATTGGACGATTCTCCTTGCATGATGAAGTCAAGCGGTGACGATGATTTCGTTCAAACAATTGATGATGATCAGTTCTACCCGCTAGGAGAGGAAGAAGACGAAGATCTTATCCATCAGGCCCCTTCCCAATCCGCCCTGAATGGCAATAAACGCAAGCGCGACCTTGACGAAGGCCAGAGTCACGCCAATGATACTGCGCTGGGAGAAGACAAAGGAGCGAAGAATAAGAGACGGAAAGAAGACACCGTACCCATACAGGTTGGTGCCGCAGAGCCAGTCGAAGACGACGAGACATGGACTGCGCACGGCGAGGACGACGGGGCGATGAATTCAGACTTCGAATTTCAGATTGGGGATGTGAATACAGGGGTCACAGAAAGCTTTGATGGGTGGGACATGAATGGCAGTATTACGGCGCCTGCAGTGCGTGGGGATGAGAAAGGAGTGGATATTGATGAGCTTATTGCAAGAAGGAGGAAAGAAGTTGCGAATGAGCAGACTAGGTTAGATGTCTCCATGAGTGATGAGGAGGGAGATGTTGAACCCGAACACGAGGATGAAGTAGATTTTGAAGATGGGTTCGACGTGCAGGACGAGGAAGACGATGAGACTTTGGCAGATGATGCTTTTGGCATGGGAGCGCTAGCTAGCGAAGAGGACGATTGCGAGGACGACGGAGATGAAGATCAGGATTCAGTGGCCAGTTTTGATGATGAGTCCGTTGCCGAGCCCGTACCCCATCCAAACGACATTGAACAGGCATCTTCCCTTGAAGAGATCTATGACCTGGAGGAGCAAGCCCGACGAGAAGCTTTTTTCGCACCTGAAGAGAAAACCAGCAAAGTCAAGGCCAAAGGCTTTGCTTCGGGCTCGTTTCAAAGCATGTCCCTTTCAAGGCCAATCCTGCGGGGCCTAGCAGCAGTTGGCTTCTCAGAACCCACACCAATCCAGACAAAAACGATCCCAATTGCCCTCGAAGGGAAAGATGTTGTAGGTGGCGCGGTGACAGGTTCTGGTAAAACAGCAGCTTTCATTATACCCATCCTAGAAAGACTCTTGTACCGGCCGAAGAAAGTACCCACAAGCCGAGTCGCAATCCTAATGCCCACGAGAGAACTTGCGGTGCAGTGCTTCAATGTAGCGAAGAAACTTGCCAGCTTCACGGATGTCGCTTTTTGCCAGCTTGTTGGAGGCTTCAGTTTGCGGGAACAGGAGAATGTGCTAAGAAGTAGGCCGGATGTTATTATTGCTACGCCTGGACGCTTCATTGACCATATGCGAAATTCGGCCAGCTTTACTGTGGATACGCTCGAAATTCTGGTGTTGGATGAAGCAGATCGAATGCTAGAAGATGGGTTCGCGGACGAGCTGAATGAGATATTGACCACGATACCCAAGTCGAGGCAGACCATGCTTTTCTCGGCTACCATGACAGACACTGTCGACAAGCTCATCCGGGTGGGTTTGAACAGACCAGTACGACTGATGGTAGATGCAAGAAAGCAGACTGTGGGAACCCTCGTACAGGAATTTGTTCGCCTACGTCCAGGCAGAGAAGGTAAAAGACTAGGCTACCTGATGTATCTATGTCAAAACATCTACACAGACCGAGCCATAATATTCTTTCGGCAGAAAAAGGAAGCCCACAGAGTCCGCATCATTTTCGGTCTTTGTGGCATCAAGGCTGCTGAACTCCACGGTAGTATGTCACAAGAACAGGTAAGCCTACTTCTTCATCCATACATATCAAGTCCCGGCTGACAACCGTATCAGCGTATTTCTGCCCTCGCCTCCTTCCGTTCATCCCAGTGCACCCACCTCCTCGCCACCGATCTCGCCTCCCGAGGTCTCGATATATCCAACATCTCCACCGTGATCAATTACGAAGCGCCCCAATCCCACGAAATATACCTACATCGAGTCGGTCGAACAGCGCGTGCCGGCCGAGCTGGTAGGTCTTGCACCATTGCTGCGGAGCCGGACCGTAAGGTCGTCAAGCAGGCTGTCAAGAGCGGAAAGGCACAAGGTGCGAAGATCTTTAGTCGAGTTGTCGAAGCTAGGTTGGCAGATGAATGGGCGAAGAAAGCCGAGGATCTAGAAGGCGAAGTAGAAGCGATACTCAAAGAAGAGAAAGAAGAAAAAGCCCTCGCTGGCGCCGAAATGCATCTCCGCAAAGGAGAGAATATCATGGAGCATGAACCGGAGATCAAATCAAGACCCAAGCGGACATGGTTCGAAAGTGAAAAGGAGAAGCAGATCGCGAAGAAGAGTGGCCAGGCTGAGTTGAATGGGGCTGTGGAGCAGGGCAAAAAGAAGGTCGGGAAGCTGAGTGGGAAGGACAAGAAGATGTTGGATGATAGGAGGGAGAGGAAAGAAGGGAGGGTGTGGAAGAAGGGAAAAGGGGATGAGAGGGGTGGTGTTGCGGGTAGAAGTAAAGGGAAGGAGGGGAGGAAAGGGAAGGGTGGAAAAGACAGAGGGGGGAAGGCGAAAAAGGTCAAAGGTGGTGGTGGTGGAGGGAGATAGTCATTTGTAGATATGGATGAGGATGATGAATCATTAGATATCCGAAACATAATGGAATGCCGCCGTGAAGTCGTAATGCCTCCATCATGACTATACAATCCCTGCTTTCTCGACGTCAGCCGTCTCTCACTGATTGATGCGTCGTCAAGTGGCCTCCCACGATAAAGTGCCATCCAGAGCATCGACGCCATACCGCATGCAGCTACTACCTCGTGTCATATCTCCTCAGTTACAGGGCCAGAAAAGGGCATAATTCATAGAATCCCCGTTCAAAAATCTGCCCCTCACATAGCATGCCCATATCCACTCCCATCATAAGCCCCATAAAGCCCACCACTCCTATCCCCAACATGCGCATCTCTCTTGCTCCCATCTCGCGCCAGGTTCATATGCATGATCGCGTCCTGCCGCCAATCATCATCACCGGCGATATCATAGTGGTCCGATGAGCTGGCGGAGGGTGTATGGCTCGGTCCACCCGGTCTTGTTCTCGCATCGCGTTGGGAAGCGCTTTGAGATTGAGACTGTGGGTGCCGTTGCTGTGATGGGAGAGACCATAGGTCGCCTTCGGCCTCGCGGGCGTGTTGGGAGGTAAGGGTTGGTTTGGAATCGTAGCGGGCGGGAGGTGGTGGGGCCTCGGAGACGAAATCGAAAGAGGGCTTGTCGGGATTACCGAGCACAGGGTCAGGATCGTGATTGGCGGTGTAGCCTGCGTAGTTAGGGTAGTGCTCTGGAGATGGTAGGCCGGTGTCGTTGTGGGATGGAAGGGAATCATTTCGTGGATTGTATGCTTGGGAGGATGATTCCTCCCCATTGTCGCTATTGTCGATTCTGGATGAGAAATGATTGTTGTTGCGGGATTCAGTGGGCGTATCGTCCCTGTCTTCTTCAGCTGGTGGAAGGGGTGGGGACTCGACTATCGAGCTTTCGTAAGTTGCTGGCATCTCGGAGATGCCTGTGGGTAAGATAGCATAGTCCTGCGCTTGCTGTTGCGCCTGATTCGTCGGCGGTGCATTGACAGTCTCAACATTCTTTAATGAGCTACCCACACCGACGACACTTCCCAGCATACTCCTTGGCTCTGCGACCTCAGTGATCTGGCTATCAGCACCATCCGTATCTCGAATACCGAATTGTGCTATGGTTCTCAATTTCCTGGTGACCCAGCTGGCAAGGATCTTGCCGCGTTGCTTCTCGCCGAGGCGCGAGCGTGGGAAGTCGCCTTTCGTGACGAACGCAACAATGTCAACGACAACTTGATGCTCATTTAGTACAGCGTTTACGATAACGGGGACGATGGAGGCAAGATAGGCTTTTCGAACGACTTCGACGAGGACAACGACAAGGCCGCCTGCTTGGAAAACCGCGCTAGGAAGCAACTGTTAGCACTTCCCGCAGAAGCGGGGACGAGCTCTGAATGAAAACTTACCAGCCATTGGTCACTATGTTTCGGTGACACTTCTCAATCGAGTGCTCGATGTCCATCGGGAAATGGCTCAATCCATTGACCTCGAATGTCTCACCAATGCCGCCGAGGACAAACAACACCTGCATCTCCACCTGTTGACCTCCGGGACCAATAGGCCGGACGACGTTGTGTAGGAAACCTAGATCGCCTGTCCTTACGTACGTAACATGAGGATCTCCGTCGACCGTTCGGCCATTAAATCTTTCAGCGTCAAAAGCATCTTTAGATCCATAGAAAGACTTTACGCAGGCTTCAGACTGCACCCAAATTTCCCCGTATTCGCCAATATGGCAAAGTCTGCAAGTTTCAGGGTTAACGATCGCGATTTGAGTGCTGACGGGTACCATCCCAGAATCTTGAATCAGGAGAGCAGAAGGATCAGTGTCAGGATCGACAGGGTAGACGAGTCCTCGGCGGAGAGCTCGTGTGTCGAGCCACAACTCTATTGGCTCGATGCACATGTACGAGCGTGAGGCGACCATAGGGTTGAGGACATGTGAGTAGATGGTGTTGATGGCTGTCCTATCAAGGCCAGTCCCTGCAAAATGTAGGCGGACTTTCTGGACTGCGTCTGATCAGCATGCGGTCTAGACCAACGTGGGAGCTAATAATCACTTACAGACATCAACCCTTGGCCTGCCTTCGGTTGAGATCATCATGTTCTTTAGCTCATGAAGTGCAAAGCCTTTACCAGGCATGGTGTTCATCGCGTGGTCTAGCATTTGCCCAGTAGCGTAGGTATCCTTGATCTTGTACCTTGATAGAGTGAGGAACAGAGACATGGGATTAGAAGCAAAATCGACAGGCGAGACAAGGTAAGTAGGTGCTCCTGTAGAGATGTTAGCAGCAGGCCAAGAGCTGGACAGAGCAGCAACGTACCAACAAAGACGCCCATCAAGCAGGTATGAACAAATCCCAATCCCATCGTACTTCTCACGCATCCAAGGACTGGCCTCGAGCTAGTCATCTGGCAGGTCTCTTTTTGTACTTTACAGGTACCCATGATCGTATCATGACCAAGCTGTACCGCTATGCGTCGTTGATCAGGCGTCCAGTATGTCCAAATTAAAACAGGATATTTGGATTGTATCCAAGCAGGCTTCATCGTGAAGCCTAGATCTCGACATCCGCTTGACTGCTTCGGTGGCTTTGCAGTGTTGTAGTATGGAGGTACGCCAACTTTCAGGACTTGTGCAGACTGCTTGATATGCTGAGAGACTATCTTTTGTTTTAATAAGTGATCGACTTCTGCATTCACGATGACAGCCTTGACGCGGAAGTCAGCAATAATATGGAGGAAAGCAGGTGCATCTTCGTTCATGCGGTTCTGATCGAGCGGCGCGATTGGGATGGCCACAGCTCCAAGACAGAAGCAAGCATGGACTGCGTAGACGAATTCTTCTGAGTGTGTATACATCAAAATGAGGTGATCTCCTGGCCTGACTTTGGCCTTGTTCTGGAGGTACAGAGCCACCGCCGCAACTTTTTGGTCGAACTTCTTCCAGTTCACGCCTTTTCCCTCCTTGCCGCGGCCGTCGATAGTGCAATAAGACAGTTCCTCCGCTTGCCTTGCTACGCGCCATTGTAGCAGATCAACAATACTTGAGAAGTTGTTCAACGGCGTCGAGGTCCTGTCGTCAATAACTACCTCTCGGTAGTCAACGCCAGAGTATTGCTTGTCCTGATGCTGTAGAATTTCTTGCCTGGCTGTAGTCGAGACTTGCGACCAGATACCGCCAACAGGGTCAACGCCCACAGGCAAGTTCAACACAGCTCGCTCGACACCAAACTTGACGTGTACGCAGGGCAAGGAACCTAAGTCGAATTCTTTCCGGCACAGCATATTGCCAATTTCTCGCCGACCATTCTTCACAACTCTTGGCAAAGTGTTTGGAGCTGTGATCATAACACAGTAGACTCGCACATGATGCTCTTGGTACAGAATTTCCATGCATCGCTCGGACAAAGAGTCTAGAAGTGCAGTGTCGAGCTGTCGAGGCGGTCCTCCAGAAGTCGTAGGCGCCGTAGAAGCAGCATGCGATTCAAGCAAGACAATTGGTAGATGTTCATCATTCGAATACACATCAAAGGCGGTACAATCGTAGATCTTGGGTACATTCTTCATGATGCTGATGATGAGGTGTTGAACGAAGAAATAGCGGTACTCTGCTACCTCCATACCGTGCTCCACCCATTCAACCTTCTGCCGTAGGCGATCTTCGTAGAGTCCCAAGATGAAAATCTTGCCATCAATGACGCATCCGAGCAACCCAGTTCTAAGAAATTCTGGCTCAACAGCCATTGGAGTAGGATTGCCTTCCTGGAACTTGTATGGTCTGGCATGGAAGATTGTTTCAGTGTGCTTAGGCAATGCCCAGAAACCACCTGACAGGGAGGGAGAGTCAACCCAGATCTCTCCGATGACATAGGGAGTACAAAGTAGGCTCGTTTCAGGGTCTACAACTGCCAAAGTCGCGTCCGGTATCGGGTATCCAAAAGCTCCAACTCGGACCGTACCCGGCTCGTTGCCTGCTCGTCGTCTGGCTTCATCACCCATGGCCACCACCACCACCTCATTTGTCTTTAACGACTCTTTGTCCAATAGGACTTCACTCAGCTCTGTTCGTGCTTTCGGGCCCGCCGGCTTCTTCGGACCTCCACCAATCAGACTACCGTATGCGTTCCCTGGTACAACCACCTTGGCATCTTTTTTCTCGTCATGACTCTCATCATCGTCAGAAGAATGCGTTCCCAGTGAACAACCCATCCGCTCTTCGCCACCGAGCCAATCACGTACGCTTATTACCATACCACCGTGTTCTGGAAGACAGAGCATGGGAGCCACAAGTTCACGCGCTCTTGTATTCCTCAAAGGTCGAAGCCACCTGTCTGCTAAAATTTCATGAAACTCGCTGTCGACTGTCAGGGTGTCAATCAAACATAATTTAACACTCGAGAAGTTGGGCTCAAATTTTTTCATATAATTGCGTGTCGTCATGGGGTCTGCCTGATAATTGTATGCTGCACGTTTCAGACCTGGATAGTCCGCAATCATCAACGTTGCTTTGTACTTGGTGATTAAATTCGCGTAAAGACCAGGGGTCTCAACCGCCCGAGCCTCCATCCAAACGGTAGTGTGGCCGCCATAAATGGTGAAGAGCAGACCCAATATTAGACCGATGCTTTGTCGAGGATCGAGGTAGCTCAACAAGATCTCCCCCACGTTTGATCCCGTCATGGGCCGTCCTGCCTTGTCGCGAAGATTTGGATTGAAGGTATCGTTGCCGTTGGTAGGTATGGTCTGAAGCATGGAGCTGAGGCAAGCCATCTGGTGCATGATGGTCCTATGGCTCATTACAACACCTCGAAGGTCGCCTGTAGGAGCTCTAGAGAATTCGATGTATGCGAGATCGGGAACGATCAGAGGTGGTATTTCGTCCTTTTTCTTTGGGTGGAAGCTTCCAAATTCATTCGTTTTCCACCACTCTACTCCTCTAGGCCAATTCAGCTTATTAGCTGTTATATCTCGTTGGAAAGTTTTCAGATTCACATCAGTGGTGAGCGCTAGGTGCGCTTGCGTCGTCGTGAGAATCACATTCAGTCTATGATAATCTGAGAGGTTGGTAGTCGAGACGTCGAAATCATTAATTGGAACAGCCACAACGCCAGCAATAAAACAGCCCATGAAGGCGACAGCGAAGTCTATAATTTCGGAATCGCGATATATCAGAGCAACGCGGTCTCCTCTGTATAAGTTACTCTTGTCTCGAATAACTTGTGCGACCTTTTCCGCCCTGCTCGCCAATTTCTCCCAAGTAATAGACGAGAATTCTTTGCCTTTTTGGTCCAGCACCCAGTATGCAGGCTGTTTAGGGTTTGTGCGAGCTCTATGGCGTAAGACGGTGGCTATATTGTCGAACTTTGACATTGGTATGTTGCTGTTATGGGGGTCATAAACAGCGAACGGAACTTCTCTCGGCTCCAAGGGTAGTTGGTGGTTCAAAGTACCAAGCAGGGGTAGATCACTGTTACTCAACATTGGAGGTGCAATGTTCGCTGTTGGGGAGAATGTATCGGCAGTGGAGTATCGTTGTGGTCCACCTCCATAGCTATCGCGCTGAGCTTCATGCTGATCGCCTGCGAAGTCTGAAAAGTAGGCTTGATCTAGCATGGTTGACTGCCTGGTTTGACTGCCACTCCCGTAGTCCCCTCCTTGTTGCCCACCGTAAGCGTCGTCGTTTGCAGGATTGAATACGTATTGGCCGTCACTTCGGCCTTGTTCCTGGCTTGGTCGTGAACTGTATGAGCCTTGTCCACTCGATGATGGCCCTGGGCTCGGATTTCTGACTCCCAGTTGTCCTCCTGGGTAGCTGTTTTGGCCATCCATTGCCGCCTCCGAACCACCCATCCTTGCGCTCGGCTGGGCCACAGCAGGCAGAGGTGAAAGTGAGCGCTGGGTAAGCGCAGCGAAAGAGGCAGCACGCGATCCATCATTGGCGGGATGAGCAGTATCGTCCGGGGAGTGCAAGCGCAGGCCTCGGGCGGATTCACCAGGTGGCGCGAGGTACTGGGAAAGGATGAGAGTTCGCCTCTTCTGGTACCCCTTCTGTGTGATTTCCCCCTCTTCAAGCTCGACATCTAGCTCCCTCAATTTCCCCTGCAACTCTGGATTCTCCTCTGCCATTGTGTTTGCGCCTGGCCAGCTAGAAAGTTCCGGAAAGACAGTGAGGCCTCAAGGTGGGTTTGTTCGTCTCGCAAAGCATCGAGCAGTCGAACGGCATTGGCTTTAATGTGTAGCGCATCAATCAAGGCAAAGAACGAGCGAAATGGCCTTGAAGGTACTCTAGAGCTCTCCTCTCGAATGAAGCGTGCCTGCGCTTACTTGTACTTTATGGTGTTTGAAGAGAGACGAATCAAGCTTTGAGTATTCTTGGCAACCGCGGAATTTAGGTCTTTATATCCGCACCCTAATCGTGCCCCCATCGCTGCGCTCATAGTGGTCCCTATCTCACTCGAAGACGCATCAGATTTACATACAAATCTGAATATCGTACAGTCTTATTTCACCATCACAATTATATTATAAAACACCTAGCGTTCAGCATTCTCCTACCAAACATAGTCGCTTGTTACTCCAGCTTTTTGAAGAATAACATCCATATAAATACGAATTTTACGAATTTTGCATGCGACGATATTTGACACTACTACTCATAGCGAACGGTGGGGCCACGATTACTTCCCAAGATTTCAGGATTCCGTCAGTGACCAGTGACCCAGTCTCAATCTGAGCCGGTCAGTGTCATAATCATGCCAAAATCAAGATCAAAGCAGATCCAAACAAGCAAGCAAACCTGCCCGTCTTTGTGGTACAACAGTAGGTCTGCTGGGTGAAAAATTCATTGCAAAAGAAAGGTGAGGGAACGGATTTGTAGAACACAGATATTAATACGAAGTATCTTATCAGAACTGCCGAACTTTTCATTTTCCTTCGGGTCCAACACCTCCGTCATTTCATTTACCACTTTTTGTTATTGACTTGTTGGTGGTGTTGGTATCATGGCCACTCCATTTGCTCTCCCAGCTTTTCTCCTGTCCACTTCAAATACGTACAACTTTGCTACACCTGGATCGAAATCCTCCGGCGTCAATTGCGGCATTGGCCATGTCGGCCCCTTTGGACTACCCAGCACATACCCTTCCCAGTCTCTTCCAGCGCCAGACTACCTGCCAATCCAGCCTCCATGATGCTGGCGAGGCCAGTTTCAGCTCACGTCCATATAGACCTTTCAATCTAGAAAAAGCAGAGACTGCTGAAGATACCCAAAGGGGCAATAGCACCGGGGCATTTAGAGCGACCAGCAGCGGTCGAATATCTCGCATTCAAGCCTGGCACAGAGACGTGCATTCTTTGATCATGCTCTGTCGCACGTCAAAACATCCGCAGATGTCCTCGTTGACTTCGATGGCCCAGACTAACCATACAGACCGATCAACTGGCCTTTTAGGAAGAAGGTGATCACGACAGTATTATATGCCTTCACCACGGCAAGTTTCTTCTCCCTACTTCCCCGCTCTATTATTGGTACAATCTCTGAGGCGTAAGGCAAGCCGCGAAGTAGACTGACTACCAAAGCGTTTGACGACTCGTTTTGCTTTCCCCGATGATAGAGACTGACGTAGAAAACTCTAAGATGGGTAGCACATGGGCGAGCAGCGTATACTCTCCTGCAATCGATCAAATTTCGGAACAGTTCCATGTTGGGACAGAAGTGTCTCTACTCGGATTGAGTGTACTACTCTGTGGTTTTGCTATTGGACCTTTACTTTGAGCCCCATTGAGCGAAATGTTTGGCCGCAAGCCGGCAGTCTTGATTCCGTACTTCCTTGCACCGGTCTTCTCATTCGGAAGAGCCACGGCCAAGGACATTCAGACCATCATCATCACTCGATTCTTTGCAGGCCTTTTCGGATCGGCGCCCGTAACAAACACAGGTGGCGTGCTAGGGGACATCTGGGATCCAACGCAGCGTGGAACAGCTATAGTCGGGTATGCATTCGCGGTGGTGGGAGGCCCAATCGTAGGACCTATCGTTGGTGGCGCTGTTTCCAGAGCTATCTTCGTTGGCGCTGGACAGAGTCCCTCACTGGTATCTTCATGCTGGCTATTCTCACCCTGGATGTTCTTACACTCGACGAGAGCTACCCATCAAGGCTTCTGGTCTACAAAGCAAGAAGACTACGAATAAACACTGGGAATTGGGCATTGCATGCAGAATTCGAAGAATGGTGTACGTATTTTCGGAGTCCATCTCTTCTCTTTTGGTTTGAGTCTTGGGACATGTCTTGGGAGTCTGTGTTCTCCATACATGTTCCAAGGCTCGATATACCCGCTCAAAAAGGCAACACTGACTGCGAAATTGGTCCAGTGTCTCCTTGAAAGAGATGGCCCTAAAATTTGGTTCGTACATTTCGGAGAAATTTCTTCCTTTTCAATGCCGAATTCGGAGTTGCAAGACAAATTCCCGGAGCAGAAGGCTTTTGCTACTCCCGAGCCCTATCTTGCGAGTCTGGGTTTTGCCTTGGAAAGCAATGCTGACTCCGAAATATGCGCAGGTGTACGACCCTTCCAAGTGCTGTTGACGCCGATTTGCTTCTCTGTGGCATTGTACGCTTCCTTCGTTTACGGTATTCTGTATGCCAATCTTGCAGCATTCCCCACTGAGTTCGAGGAGGAACGCGGCTAGAAATTGCTCGTGGGCGCGCTGCCTTTCCTTGCCCTTTTCGTTGGTATCCTCCTGGGGGGGGTCTGCGAATGTGCTGAATCAGAGCTACTACAATCGCCGCTTTATCGCAGCCGGCAACAAAGCTGTCCCCGAAGCTCGCCTACCTCCGATGATGTTCGGATCCATCTTCTTTGCGGGTGGTATGTACGTTTCGGAGCCTGTTCTTCCTATTTCGGATCGTGTTTCGGGTTGCACCTGTTTCGGTAGCAGAAGACTCTTGAAGCACCTCGGAGTCGTCTGTATCCTTATGAGTTTGCTTTGAAGAAATGCTGACTCGTAAATCTCCACAGGTCTCTTCTTTTTCGGATGGACATCTAGTCGATATACCACTTGGGTAGCCCCATGTATTGCTGCCGCCATGATGGGGTTCGGCTTCTTCACTATTTTTCAGAGCGCTCTGGACTATTTGATAGACACTTTCCAGAAATATGCCGCGAGTGCTGTGGCGGCAAACACCTTCCTTCGATCGGTCTTCGCGGCATCGTTCCCACTGTTCGTCAATCCCATGTATCACCATCTCGGCATTCCATGGGTCTCAAGTGTCATCGCCTTCTTTGGGGTACTTCTGATTCCGATACCTTATTTGTTCTTTGTCTTTGGAAAATCTCTTCGAAAGCGCGGTACGTTTGGAGCGACTCCTCATTATTCCGGACGATTTCTACGAGCGAGACTTGTCCCGGGAGCAAAAGAAGCTTTCATTGCCCCTCGAGCCGTCCGTTGCTCGAATTTTTGTTTTGGAGAAGAAATGCTGATCCCAGATTCTTTATAGGCAAATACTCAGCCAACATGGGATGAGACTGGCTGCCTCCAAGTATCATGGACTCCAAATTCCGATGGCGGCTCCGCGACGCCTCTAAACGCAGGTCACATCCCCTGAAGCATCAACAGGAGAGCGACTGAGATGTTGAGAATTAGACCCTTTCTGGACTGCCTGTCTCAACGTTCTGACATCTAACATCTATTTTGAATTGGCGGTCTTAACGCTGGTCTATTTGGCAGGCAACTCGTCAGAAAAACTTCCACCTTGAGGCGTTGGAATTTTGTGTTTTTATATTCCTACGCCGATTTTAGGCTTCATCTCTAAAGAGGGTGTCATTCGCAGATGAAACTTACTCCGGTATGAGCGTTCAACAGCAAACAATCCTCCTGGTCGGTGTGGATTTGTCGATGTTATAAGGGTTCATACCACTTCGACTGTCACTTCTGTTGACACATCGCCTGCCAACAACCTCGCCGTATTGAGACTTGAAGCCTTCGAGGTTCCCCCTATACATGTCTTTTGACCCTTTATTTTAATATGTCAAGCTACGTTCAACGATCTCGAGACCATTAGAAAAGATAACGTGAGTGCTTTGGGACGGACATCTTTAGCAGCGATGATGGCAGTGAGACATCTCCCTTGGTAGAAATGAAACCATTGAATAGTTCCTTGTTGCTCTACTTTCATATCTTTGTCTAGCTCTGCTTTAATCTCAGCACACAACCGCGTGCCGGAAGCCCCTGTTCGTATCTTTTGTTCCAAAGTACAATGCAATTATTGACTTTCTTTGTCGATTGTGGACACAAAAAGAGCATTGGCTGATGTCCTGTAACCTCCCCGGCTCCTCTGGTTTTTCCAGCCTGTATACCTTCCTGGTCTTCCTACACAATAAGCCAATGTTGCAGACGAAGCCATTATCAACCTACCAATCTGACGACTGCAACGCTTGCATCATCTGAAGGGCATCACCACGAAGAACCCCAACCTCGGTCGATGATTAGATCCGAGATGGCAGAGAGCACCATATCAGCAATCAGTACGACCATGGCAGGCCATACCTCTGATCTGGATCCAGCGCGTACTCAGAACGTAGTCTCCACAACATCAGATGTCGATGTTCATCAGGAGAGCGGGACAAATCGTACGAAAGAAATGCCGTTTCAGGCCAGCTTGCAAGACGAGTTAAACCCCGCTATCGCGTTAGAATTTGGACTTGACCTTGATCATCTAGTCGACCACCCCAAATTTGACGATGATCCTGACCATATCGACTGGGACAGTTACTTTCCTTTCGCGGTAAATGACAATGCTGCGAAAGCCTCTCAGGAGCTGAACGACTTCGATGACGAAAATCATGAGGAGAAATCTTTTGAACCCGTGTTCGGTGCACCGGCTGTACAGCCCGAGAGCCATTCTCTGCCAGGCTTTCCATTCAACTTCGATGACGACGCTGCCGCAGAGCAAAATTTGAATGAAATATTGGCTGGATCAGCCACATCAGCCACACAGTCGGAGGACCGTTCTTCGCATATCTCTTCGCCAGGTAATTTCGAGCTTCCAGATAGTCCACCGGGCTTGGACTTTCTTCAGAGTCTGCAGCTAATCGGTAGGGGAATACAACCGGCTATGATTCCTGATGTAGGGTACAATACCCAACAACTACCTCATTCAACAGGTAACAGTGCAATTCAGGATTACAGGGCAAGACGACTTGCTTGGGACGGAGCTTCTAGCGCAAGCCGCGTGGCATTAACAGGAAGCAGTGAGCCGGACCCTGAAAACGAGAGTCGAGCAGTACTGACGAACCCACGCAGACCCCTTAAAGGCTATCAGGAAGGTGCAACCCAAGAGCAGTCTGATAGATCTCCGGTCCAACGAAACAAAAAATACAATGAGAATAGCCTATACACGCCTTTAAACCAAGCGCCAGAAACGTGGAGCATCTTCGAGTATACGAAAGACGGTGAGTTGGACCCGTCCAGGCTTTACTCCGCAGAGGAGATCAATCGCTACTTATTCACTCACGTCCTACATCAAGGTCAGCGCAATCTGAAGGAGAGCCCCCTGAGGCTTAGGGTTCATAAAACTCCAGCCTCATCTGCCAAGAGGTTCCCAAGCGGATTGAAGTGTCGCTTCCAAGGTTGCCCGATGCGTACAATCAATCAAGGTCAGCTACTCATCGTAGTAGACGAGCTTTCCGTACAGTATCCCGACCACGACCCATTTCTGAATGCGGCTTATTATCATCTATACTGCATCGAGCGCTACTGCAATTTCACAGAGATATGCGCGAAGTTGAACGTCTCCGCTAAAGGTCGCGATACACGGAAAGAGAAAGGGAGAAGGAACAGATTTGTTTTTACTCTTAACGAAGAGATAAGGGTAATTGAAGATTTCGTAAGTCAATGTTGCGCGAATGCGAGACGCGGAGTTGGTGGGAATCCGTGGGTTGCACGCTGTCCAGACCAGCAAACGAGTGGCTGCTCTCACTACGATCCACAGAGTCTTCCATATAAGGGAACTTTGGGCCACCAGCTCGCCGTCACAAAATTGCACTACGGGGGACGAGGCCGCATAAATCTTCGGAAAAATAGGGAGGATAGAGCAGGATACGAGGGCGCGAATCTCACCCGGCATCTATTTGACCTCAGCAAGGAGGCTGAGTTGAGAGAATTTTCGAGGAGGCACAGAAACCAGAATCAGCTCAAGCCCAATCCCAAGACTGGAAGGTCTTATCGTGCTGATTTTGTGGACGTGATCGAAGAGGATGAGCAGCCGGATTGTAGTCAATCCGAGCCCAGTCTTCCGCAAACACATCAACCGTCAGCGGTATCTAGTCCACACCAGGCTCATGGGACGAAAAGAAACAGAGACGAACCCGACGATGGTCAGAGTCTCGGTCAGGACATTGTACAGGCGCACAAGAAATCTCGACGCCAGGGTCCTGAGTTAAAGATACCGGAGTGGAACTTGGACCGATCGAGAAGGGTGGGATTTGGAATTGAGGGGGTTGAGGGAACGGTAGATGGTAAGTACCGTAATCAAGACGTCTGCATGGCAGATACGCCAGGAACATCACCTCGTACCACGCTCGCTCCCAAGTCTCGGCGGACGCACTCGCAGCTGCAAACGACGACCACGAGTCCACCTCAAGATGGCCGATCCGCGTCTATCAATGATCAACCGTCGATGAAATCGGAGGATGAAAGCGAGGGAGAGATCGAGCTGAAAGTTCTGGCAGCGCCAAGAAGAACGAGGTCATTGGAGATCGAGGATGTGAAAGACAAAGAGAAAAAGTGTAGGTTCAGGAAGCTCAAGCTTCAGAAGGCGAATAAAGAAAAGAGAGCCAGAGACGAGGGGGATGATGATAAAGATTGGACTGACCGAAGGGAAAAATGGCTGAAGGCATGATACTTGCAGTCTGACCGGACGCGGGTGGGTTGAATCAGGGGATTGCAATGGAAAGCCTCATGCCACTGGAGTTGTCCTTGATTTGGAGCGTGGGTTCGGGCTTTCATTTTCTCTGGTCATATTTCTATACTTTTGGAATATCTTTAGGGCTTCAGGTATTTCAATCTATACATTCAACGTCTCACCATCTCACATAAAAATTGAAAATGTCAAAATGAAGGGACCCTGATACATGTACACCACTCTCATCTTTTGGGTACGATAGGTGAAGACATTCTACCCCCTAAGGCGTCCGAAGGGAGGGAGGATCCTGTTCACGAATAACGCACTATGAAGGTAGAGGTAGCTTGCAAGATACACAGGCATTGAAACACCCTCGACTGCGCAAGCCCGGAGACAGTACCTGGAAGCTGTGCCTTAGACCCCCAGTTCAAAAGTGTGGTGGTAGGGGGGTGGGGCCAGGGATCGTGTCTAAGTACATGTAGGTATCACGTCCCAAGATGAAAAAGATTATTGCCGAATTAGGCGCAGTGCATTAGCGTGAAGCGGGCGCTGCCCTGGGCAACGCACTCCAGGATTATACTAGGGCTAGGGCTAGGTCCGGCACGCCTTATTTGTTTCTCTCCTTCTCCGCGACTTGCATTTCAGTCTACAGTACACAAGGATCCGAACTTGCCAATCGAATCGCATGGATCCAGTCTTCAGGTTCCCAGCCTCCCCTGGTACTCCTCTTTTTCCCGTCTCGCCAGAGCGCGCAAACAGACTACAACTCCCGCAATCGCCATCGCTACCTTCCATCTCCAACATACAGAATGATCCTTTTATCGTACACTCGCGCGGCAACTCAGATGTTCAAGGCAAAGTTGCACAGTTCAACAATTTGAGCAAGGAGGCTGCACAAAGAAGAAAGGATAGTGAGGCTGCCCTTAAACGGGCTGTCTTAGGGCGCGAGGAAGCTGAAAGTGAGACGAGAAGGCTGAGAGAGGAGAACAGGCTATTGAGACAGGATGTGGAAGAAGGGAGAGCGAGAGAAAGGAAGGTCGGCGAGAGGCTGGAGGGTGTGATGGTAGGGTAGACGACCATTACGGAAAGATTCCGCTGATCGAGACAACAGGAGGAGCTACAAGGATCCAAAGAGACGCAGGCCCATGCACAAACAATCTACGAAAAGGAAGTTCGAAGGGCGAGAAAAGAAGCTTTCAAGTCATCCAGCGCACTGGTGAAGCTGCAAGAAGAATTGAAGTCTACCAGAAACAAATACACCTTGATGAGGGAAGAGGTCGATGTGCAGAGACGGAAGGTCAATACAAGAGAGCAAGAGACTTTTGCTGCCCAGCACCAGCTCGTTGAGCTGCAAGAAGAGATGGAGAAGCAGAAGCAGCAGGACAAGATAATTGAGAAGGAGCGGGACACATTGAAGACTAGCCTAATAGATGAGGAGGCCGCTAGGCCAGTAGTTGAGGGAGCTATCGCTCTGCCGCTGTCCACAGATGGAGAGAACTTTGCCTCACCAAGAAAGCGAAGCCGAAGAAGCGAGAGCATGAAGGAGAATGTGGATCCGGAAGCCCCTCGATCACAGGACCAGCTTGAATCAGTGAAGGACCAGCTGAGGATGGAGAAGCGGATGAGGCTTCGAGCAGACGACCAAATCAACTTCATGAAAATGGAATGCCAATTCCAATGCTGCTCCTGCCGCATTGCTCAGAGACAGGGAATCCAATACGTCCACGACGATACTTTGGCTACGCAAATGGTGGAGATAGCATCTAAGATCGCAGGGGAACTTGAAAAGCCTGCACCACAACCAGTCACAGAATCACTTCCAGAACACATTGTTCAACCAATCCCAGCATCAGCACAAGATCAACCACCATCCACACCACCGCGACAACCCTCTTTACAGCGTGAAAATACGGACCAAGATCTTCTCAACTTCTCCCCAACTACAGGTACGTTCTACAAAGTGCCGTCACCAATCAAACCCTCCTTCTCTCCTCCCACCCAAGAGACACCCAAACCCTCTATACAAGCTCCCCAGTCAACACCACAAGCCACCAACCTCCCAAGCCTCCACACATCTCCCATCGAACCAACACCCTCTTTCACCTTCCCCCATACGCCTCGTCCGCTTCCCATCCCTCCACCACGAACCATCAGCTACACCAAAACAGTCACCATACCTCTGAAAGATGACCTACCTTTCACCCCTGCGCCAGCTACGCCAGGAGGAATCAGCAGAGAGGACGCCTTGGAGCAGATTCGACAGAGGAGAGGTAGGGCAAGGAGTATAGCTGCAGGGAATGGGACGCCGAGGAAGAGGATGGTGGACGTTGCAGAGTTGAGAAGGGACATTAGTGCGCCGGGGCGGGTGTGATGATGGATGAGATGGATAAGTAAAGAGAGGGGGAAGAAGAGAATGTGAGGGATCAGACTGCCGAGAAGAAAAAGTGTGAGAATGCCGAGGTGCCATACTGTACATGAAGGAATGTAGGCATTCTGACATGGAAATAAGGAACCGTCAATAAATTGCTTTGAGATTGTAAAGCATGCATTGACAGTGAACATATTCTTGTACCGATAGTCCATCAAGGAATGACTTAAAAATGCTGCGCTATTGCTATCGTTAACCACCCTTGGTTCACGACAACTGTTCACCCATCGTTAAATCTTTACCTCTCCTTCTCCTCCTCATCCTTCCCAAAGATGTCGTCAACCCCTACCTGCTCCCACCTCCCACTGCCACTCCCCACCTCATCCCTCACCCTCCAATATCGCCCATTAGTGACCCAATATTCCTCCCCAGTAACCTCACACCTCCCCTTACTGAACCACTTCGGCACAAATTCCTCTCCCCTAGCCTCTCTCTCCCTCCTCTTAGCCCTCTGCTTCTCTTCTACCCGATTCTTCTCGGTAGCAGCGACGTCGTACTCGCCGTCTTCCATAGCGCGCTGATCGGGGCGAAGACGGGTATCGGTGGGCGGGAGGTAGGGCCGGAGGTTGGGAGGGAGGTTTTGGAATGTTACGACGAAGGGGGTTAGGTTGAATGGGATATTTGGGGGACGCGGGTGGGCTTCCCAGACCAGGAAGGCTTGATTGGAGCCTGGTTCGTGGGACTTGCCAGGTTTGAGCTCTGAATCTTCGAAGCCTGGGGTCAAGCGAGCATAGATCTTGTCGTTCCACCGACCACCGATGCTCCACTTTGTCTTGCCATCCTTGCCTGTCACTTTGCCGTTGACCTGATACGCCGATGATGCTTTCCAGCCCCGAGGCTTAAAATCGAGCGTGCAGACTTCGCCGGTGCTCCAGTTCTTGATTTCCATGGGGCCGTAGTTGTCGACTGTGGGTGAGCCGGTGATGATGCCGATCACGGAGGAGGTAACCTTTTTCCAGGTGTAAAGCTCTTCACCACCAGTTGTAGGGCGGAGTTTGAGGAACCAGGTGCCGAGGGGGTTGATATCAAAGGACTTGCCGTAGAATTTGGACTTGACTGCTGATTCGCCATAGTAGTCCCATTTCGGCGCTTCAGCCCACGCTGCGCCAATGGGTGGATGATGGCTGACTTGTTCGATGAAGAAGCGGTAGCCCTTGTCTGGTCTCACATATTCATAAGTCTCACCGAGCAACGGATTGAAAGGTTTGGCAACACGGCCAATGGTTGATGCATATTCACTCGCGGCGAACGCTGCAACGTAGACCATGCGCTCGGTCGAGTCGGCTCGATCAGCTGCCGTGTCCAATAGATCGGTGTATTCCTGCGAAGATCTAAAGGTCAGCATATCCATTTTCAAGACAATGATCAGGCTCACGAGAAATGTGTAAAAAGGGTAGGATCCCTGGTTCTGCTGCCAAAACGTGGTCTTGCTGCCCATACCGTGGCGGTCATGAAGGATTTCGAAATGAAAGGGAAAGGAAGGGACAGACCATATCTTCTGTCACCCGTTGCAATAAGGAAGTTGGCTCGTTGAAGGACACCGGTAGTGTCATTTTGGTCATGTCTTTTCCAATCATGGATTTGAGAATGCCCTAGCTTCATGTCAGTGGCTCATGAAATGACAGTCTGAAGATGTACCCACCCAGAGAGAGATTTTTGGTCTATTGTCAGCTTCCATCTTGAATCGTTTGCGGATGGGATCTTCGTATCCTTTGAACGAGGCCTTGATATCTGCCAACTTTTTCTCACGCAGATCTCCATCTTCGGAAGTTTTCTGATCTGTTGCATCGTCCTCAGGAAGGGCTAGCGGACTCGACGGTGGCATCACATCTATGACTTCCACCTCCCCCGCATCTACAGCATCGAAAAATTCCTCGTCTTCATCGGAATCTGAATCGGAGAGATTCGTGAGATCTGCAATTGTAGACTTCCTCCTCCCTTGGTCTCTGAAGCCAATCGATTTTGTACGAGGACGAGCAGGGCTTCGTTGGCCGAGTTGAATATTTTCGAGGGTTGCTGAAATTTGACCTTCGTCTTGAGACATGCCTCTGCTTGGCGCAACAGAGTCTGAAGTCCCTTCCAAAGCCTCTTTCAGGGCTCGCTTCGTTCGTTTTCGTTTCTCTTCTGACTCGCCAATGCGGCCCTCAAGCTCTTCCTGCTCCTTTGCGACCCGGGCCTGTGAAGATTACAGGGTCAGCGTTTCACTTCGCATAAAAGACTCCAACCTCAAGGAGCGCGAAGGAGCGAGGTCCCTTAATTCTGCTCCTAAAATGCATTGCGACCCAAGCTGGCTCTACCACGAAGAGTTTGCCTTGATATTTACGTACCATACTATCTTCCCATAGCCTTCGCACATCTGCTTCCCGATCTAACCTGTATTGCCAGTACGCATCCCGGTCACGAGAGATCTTAAGCAGGTCACCAACCAGGCCTTGGAGACTAGCAACTGCAGATTCATAGGTCGAAAGAGCCTGTTTGACCGTAGAATCAGAGATCGAAACGGCGTGATCTTTAGAGCCTTCCGCTTGCAGCGCTGCCGAAACTTGGGCAAGAAGCCTTAGCTGGAGACTGGCTGAGTGGGCAGTGATATTGAACGCGTCCTTGCTAAGAGGTTGGATCTCGTGATCACTCGCGTCATCTCCATATTCTTCCTCGTCGTCCAGGTCACCCGCGATTGTGGTGGTCTGTGCACCCCTTACTGAACGGGCTAGTTCCCTGTCCGCAGCGCCGGGTTCGTACGAATCGTACATTGAGCCCTCTTCATCCCCGTACGTGGACTCTTGGAATGATAATCGTGATGAAGACGCTGTAAGAGGAACACCCACTGCGGTGGCAGGGGCAAGACCTTTGCCGCTAAGCCTAGATGCATCTGTTGTTCCGAGCTCCTTCGATTCATCCGCGAGCTGTGGCAATTGTCCCGCTTTAGCTTGGCGTAGCATCCCTTCCTTTCGTTGTTTCTGCCTCTCAGTCTCTTTAGCTTCGTCTTTGGTCCACTGAATCGCATTATTCAGTGCCCAAAACCACCTCTTGGCTTCCACGACATGGTTTGCTTTGAGATGATACTTAACGGATGATTTTCCCTGTATCTCAAAATTGGTCTTGTCTTTGGGGTCCATATAGAGTTTGGCAATGCGCATGTTGATGGCTCCACGACACGCTGAGCCAGCGTCATCCTGATGCTTATAATAACTTAGCACCCCATCCTCCAAGACGAACCATCTCAACTTATATCCACTTGTGTAATTTGTCCACTTCTTCAAGTAGCCTTTCATCTCTCGAGCGTCCTTCCCGCCAGGCGCGTTATCTGGGGTTTGAGCCGAACCGCTACCTAGGATTGCTTTCTCTTGGATGCCTCTCTGAGCTGCAGCTGCAGCAGGCGACTTTCTTAGGATACTTCGTGTCCTGTCATCTTTTGTGACGTCTTGAGGGAGTTTGCCCCTGCGGTCTCGACGAAAAGGGTCGGCTCCGTGCATTAGCAGCAACTGTATCAGCGTGGTATCCCTTTTGCGCGCGGCTTCATGTAGTAGTGTGCCTCCACTTTCAACAGTACTGGGATCTGTTGCAAGCTCTCCACCATTGACGTCAAGGACAGTCTCAACACGTGAGTCCTGAAGGGTAGCTTGGAGCTGATCATAGTTTTGCTTGCTGACGAGCTTCTGGATGTCTTTGACAGTGGTATCGACGAACAATGAGCGAGAAAGTTGTAACTGCTGAAAGATGTCTGGTGTCTTAGCAAGGTCTAAAGCAGAGCGGCTTTGGTAGTTCAGGAGAGAATCATTGACATCTGCTTGGTCTAGTAGTAGGCGTACAGTGGTAGGCCGTCCAAGCATAGAAGCGAGATGAAGTGGGGTGTTCCCATCACGATCTCGGGCATTGATATCTATGCTAGCTCCTGGCGTAGTCTTGGCAACAGATAATATCTGCTCAACCACAGAGGGATCGGCACACTGGATGGCTAAGTGTAGGATCGTTGTACCATCCAAGGTCCCTGTCCCAGCTGCTGCACCCTTCTCCGCATCCTCGCTGATGGTGGGCATAGTAGATGTTTCGGTGACAGCTTTGGCAATTGCTGCACTGTCTCCACTTCGTAGAATCTCAAACAACTTGAACATTCGGACGGATTGCTGGATCGTAGGGCCAGTGTCTTGTTGTTTAGCAGCAGCGTCTCGAGTCAAAGCAGCGGTGCTGGGACTTGAGATGTCCATACCAGCAACACCGCTCGATGTCTTCGCTTTGTGACGAGAAGATCGAAGGCCTCCAAAGGAGTGGTGGCTTGACGGGGCGCCTATCGTAGGAGAGGGGGGTTCGGAGCCGGCCTCGGAACCTGCAATACTAGACTCGCCGTCGGTGTCGATACTCTTCGATTTGTCTCGGTGAAGCAGCGACTTGGCCAGAGCAGATTTGGAGCGCTTATGGCTGAGTCGAGGTCCGGTCAGTCCAACTTGGCTGCAAAATATGTTGTGCTGGAATGCTGTGAGGGAGGACTTACCCCTCTGCACCTTTGTCGGACATTATTATTGTTGTGTGACCAGCAACAAATTTACCGATCCTTTGATAGGCTGTAGGTTGTAGGTAATAGATTTGATAGGGGGTGTTTATTCAAGGGATGGGGTCAAACCTCTAAAGTACCTTTAAAAAAAAAAAAACATATACCTTAGGTTGGTGGACTCTCGAGTTCCAGGGATCGAGAATCGAAGCTTCTCGGCCGGTACGGGGCGGGGCGGGATGAATGACGGCATTTCCTGGGCGTGGATTGGATCGCTTAGTGAATGAATGAAGCAATCCCACGGAATTTGTAGGGGACGCGGGGACGGATGAAACTGTCTGGGTACCAGCCTCAGCCCTGACCATAGCCCTTTTACATCTGAAAATAAGGGTGGACCTCAACATGAGCTGTGCGCTCTATGAGTTCTAGCCTACAATTGAGATTTCGAACAACCTCTCCCACCAATTCCTCTCCACTCGTAAGTACATCACAAGCAGCATGAAGTCCATCATGATCTTGCCATACCTTCCAACGTCTGAGCTAGAGGGTGATGCCCAAATTGACTCCTCTGACCCATCTCCACCCCTCGCCCTTGCATATGTTTCGCGAAATTCATCGTCTCCACCTCCCACCTGCACACTTCGGAGTCAGCATAACTTTGCAAAAGACTCACCTACTAAGAAATGGGGGGGGGTTTAATGAGCCCAATGCCACCACTGCTCGCGAAACATGTCTTGAGGCTCAAAACAAAGCGTACGTTTGGGTAGGATTTGCTAGTGTGCACTTACTGGTCCAGTCCGATTTCACCATTCATCAGCTCATGCATCTTCTGCGCATCGAATGCAGCTTGGCTCGTGCTGGCAGCTGTATGCGGTCGGAAGCCTGCAACGGCATCTCCGATCAGCAAAAGCTTCCCGTCAAAGAAGGAGTTCCTCGGTGAAATCACATCTGTGATAGCTTGGATAAACGGCTGCTTCGTGTCGCAGACGATCTCTGCAAATTGGGGTGGTAGCACTTTTTTGGCACACTGCCTTTGCTGCTCTAGTACCTCATTCCTCATTTTCCCGATTGGTACTGTGACGTGATGAGTCTTCCCATCAGAGTCCGTCATGACTTCCTTGTATTCTGTCGAGTCTTCCGGATAGTTGCAATACCAGACCCAGTTGATCAGTCGCTCGCCTGGTTCAAGGGTTCCATTCTCTCCTGGTATAACATAGGCTAATATCTGCGTGCCTCGGGAATGGTAGAAAGTAAATTTATCGACAAACGTCCCTTTGGCCGAAGGCGATGCCTTTTGTTCGGGTACTGTTCCTCGCCACGCTACGTAGCCTGCATAATCCCTTTTCACATCTGGTAGTAGGATCTTGCGTAAAGTCGAGCTGGGTCCATCCGCGCCGATGATCAAGTCTGCCGTGGTCTTATCGACCTGGCCCCTTTTGTCTTCGTATTCCAATTCAACCTGCTCACCAACATCTTTGACATTCTTCACCATATGGTCGTACTCGTACGCGCATTGACCATCGGTTTCAAATGGCTCAGGAACCTTGCAATAGCCACTCTCGACACCATCGAAGTTCGCTCTCAGTAGATAATAAAGCAGGTCCCAACTAGTCATCTTCTGAACGGTGTCCTCTTCATGGATTTGGTTTCCCTGCTGATCCAGGTACTGTCGTAGTTTGCTTGTAACGGCAATCGGCCGCCTTGTAGCGTCATACTTGTTGAAGAAGGCCTGTGTATCACCTCCTGCGACTACCCCTGCGCCCTGATTTTGTAATAGTGGGCTAGGGTTGCGCTCGAATATGCGCACAACGTGACCGAGACGCTTAAGTACGATGGCGGCAAAGAGTCCTCCCAACGAGCCTCCGACCTGTCCAAGTAACATTCAGTAATGAAACCGTGGGCACAAGGCAAGCCTCTACTGGGGTAGTAACTTTAATGCAGCAGAGGACTAAAATCGAGAGACATAGAGGCGAAAGTTCTCTAGTGATTCGGACAAAAATTGGAAAAAGAACAAGGACAGGATCCTTAGAAAGGGTGATACCTACAACAATGACCTGCAATGGCTTTGCCATCGTGCCTCACAGCTGCAAAGAAACGGAGTAATTGGGGAGGAGACTAATTCAGAATCGATTTACAGCAACCTACCCTGGTTGGTATGCATCCTGTGTCTAGACAGACCACTGCTTTGAAGATGTCGAGAACACTTTTACGATATTACTGTTCACGACATAATGACATGAGCTTGAGGAAGAGGCCGCGCGGAAGAGGACCATAATGCCCGCGGAGAATCCAGCACGCTAAAGATAGCGACGTCGACTCGAACGAAGGGCGTCATAGTATGCGAACAACAATCACTATATTTCGAACCCTGAAATATAAGACTGGGCGAGCAGTGATAAACATACGTGGATGAAGACACATCAAGATACCCATCCACGCTGGTTCGGGATCCAATGAAAATAGCTGCCCTGACTGGGCCGGGACCCGCAAGTGTAATGAATCATGGTGCTAGGATCGGAGCAGTATTCTATAAAGTGGTGGGAGACTGTATCTGTGAGACTGTATATATGAATGGTGTCAGCAAAAAGGGGGACCTTGGACGAATGGTAACATCTAGCTGGCAATGGACGTGAGTCCCGCGTAGCACAACCGTCTCATTAACCAGGCCTTTGTTGTCTGATCTACTGCTCATGACTAGGATGTCATTTCAAGAACGCTGATTTTGGTCATGTACATCGAGAGCAGCCGCAGAGATTATGTGTGCAGTGACGCGTCGCCGTTCAACATTGCGGAGTCCAACACAACGAGTAATCCACCCTGCGAGCCGACCGAGGAAAGAAAAGACTATGCTACATCAAGACATGAAAGCCGGCCGCGTATCATCCTAGACACTGTCAGCAGATCCCCAGTGCAACCTTCGGTGATCCCAAGTGGTCATGACGTACTGGGAGCAGGCCGCCGTCTATCTTGCTAGCAGACAATGTCATTCAAGTCCAGCCCTTGCACAGCGTCAAGCAACTTCCTCGCCTTAGCTGCGAGACGTGAACCCACAGCGCAAGGCCTATGGTCGCCGAATTTGAAGATCAGCGCCCCGCTGAATTCCAAAATGCCTGCGGGAGCCTCAATCATGCTTTTGACAGTCTTACGGCAGGCGCCGGAGGTTTGTCGAGGATCTTGAAGTTCTGGAAATTGCTGATATAGGCTTCCAAGGTTGAGAGCATCGCATTTTGCCACATTTAAACCACCGACCTTGCAGACGCGTGCCGTATTACTGGCTCGCAACTTGCAGAATTCCTGCCAGTAAAGGTCCAGGACCACGAACATCGTTTCTGCTCTAGACTTGGTGATTCGCTCTGTTCGTAATCAGGGCTCAGAGCTTCGACTTTTCGGAATTCACTCACCTAAGATGGTCGAAGATACGCCTTCGCCTATGTCGAAACCAGTCGTGGTGACGAGCGTGCCTTGCTCAGACATTTCTGAGTTGATGACAAGATGTCGCGTGACCTCGTTGAAGAGATCATCGTACTGGAAGACTATGGACATGAAGAGCCATTCTTCGTATCCTTGCCTCGCATAGCAGTCGAGGTACGGGGTCGCCCAAATCTCTGTCCAAGGCCACAGACATCTCTTCAGATCGTACTTATCACACATTACTGCCACCTGATAGAGCTGCTTGAATGTCATTGTGGCTGGGACATTGTCGCTTTGAAGGTGGATTATTCTGGCTAATGTAGTCATGGCTTCGAAGTTGTCATCTTCGAATGAGACAATTTGAACACCATTATGAGCGAGAGTCATGTCTGTTCCCTCTCTGAACTTCGAATTCGCCCCGAGCATGGCAAGAAAGACCGGGGAGCTGAGCGAGAGAGCTTTGCGGGAAACCAGAAGACTTCCACTATCGAACTGCATGTACAGATCACCTTCAGGATCGATCACGAGCGTTACTGGGCCTGCGCGGGTAGCTTGATGTTCGTCGGCCATATTAGACGGACCATCGGTGCTGTGTTTTCGCTTTAGCATGTTAGGCTTCTTGACGCTTGAAGTTTTTTTGACGAAGATTGGGGCGGTAAATCGAAAATACCCATGTAGCTGTTGGAATATCGCGTGCAGACGATAATGGTGTAACACTTCAGTAAGACTTCGGCGTGAGCTCCTCACTTTCAAGTGAAACCCTTGGGAAGTCGGAGTAGTCATATCACTTTCAAAAACTAGTATGTAGACCACTTAGATTTCTATCCCGCAGCAGGCGACGAACAGGATACCTTACTTAGCATATAACAGAGTGAGGACGATGATGAAGCGCATTGCAACACTGGCATCTTCGCCCCTGTGTTACAAATCTTACAGGACCGTGTCATTCCCCTATCGTCCAGCGCTCCTACATTGCCTCCATACCACCTCCCCTCGAGTCGCCACTCCTCTGCCCATCACTGCCACTGGTCCTCCCCCAGCAGCTCCACAACCCGCAGCATCCCAATATGGCGAAAGAGTCGATCGACGGCGGCGGCAAGCTGAGCTGCTCAAGCGCGGACAAGACATGCGAGCTAGCCATATGAAGCCTGGGACCGCCATCAAAAAGCGATTTTGGAAAGATGTGAGTGTGCAGACGGATGCTGGTATGATTCAATCTCGGTGCCCTTAATTGCACCTGTGTCTCCTCTATCATGTCTACAGAAAATGCTTTGCTGACATGTCTAAATTCCTATAGAGGAAAACTATCTAGTCAACCTCGACACTCGCGCTCTTCGCAATCCTACGACCAAAAAGCCCATGAGCATTCCCCATTCAAAACCGTATCTCGCAACAGCGCTAGCTCTAGAATGGGACCTCCTTGTCTCCGCCCAGCAGGCTACCCGCTCCCACCTCATCCCACTGACCTCAATCAGCGCCCGCGCCCACGTCCTTGGCCTCGAAGATAGAGAGAACCAGCACGCCGCATCTTCTGGGTCAGGAATACGCTACGACATTGTGAATACGCTGCTACGATATCTCGATACTGATACACTACTTTGTTGGGCTCCTGCATCTACCCTAACGAATCCGTCGGATAAGGATGTCAGAGGGGAATCATTGAGAGACCTGCAAGTCCGGACTGCGACCCCGATCCTGTCATATCTTACGCAAAATGTATGGCCCGGTGTTGAGTTGAAACCTACACTTGACAACGGATCTATACTACCCACCTCACAGCCTGCAGCCACGCGCGCAGTCATAAAAGGATGGATGGCCGGTTTGCCAGCATGGGAGCTTGTGGGGCTCGAGAGAGCGGCATTAGCTGGCAAGAGTTTGTGCGTTGCAGCTCGATTGGTCTGCGAATGGAGCGAATATCTGAAGCTAGGAGACATGCAAGGAGAGGCAGCGGAAAGATTCGGCATCGAAGAGGCCGCCAAGGCGTGTAGTCAAGAGGTTATCTGGCAGACCGGGCGGTGGGGAGAGGTGGAAGATAGTCATGATGTGGACAAAGAGGATTTGAGACGACAGTTCGGGAGTGTAATACTGGTTGTGAGTGGGACGGGAAATACGACCCAACCATAGATGGTCTTGTCAACGTTCGAAGCATTGCATGGGCTCTGGTAAAACGAAGATGGTCTAGACTTGTGCGCGAAGAATTCGAGGATGCCATACCAATCCAGCGACAGCGCCCCGTAGGGCAACGTATTTCAGGCGGGCACGTCCATCTTTCGTGGACAACAACGTCCAAAGTTGCCGAGCTTCCACGGCTGCCTTTGCATAAAATGAAGGTTTCTGCTGGCAGACAAAATCCTCTCCGATCAAGCCGCTGTACCCTCCAATTTGAAAGATGGCACGCATTGTACTGGGCCATTTCCTCGACGGCTTTCTAAGGTTTGGCCGAGTGTTCTGTCGCTAGAAACAAGAGACTGGCTTTCGAACAATAGAAAGAGATGAAAGCTATCATTTATGATTGCATTTGCTACAATGATGGATCATACATCATTACGGCTAGCTGGAGTCTTCCTCTACAACTCCTGAGTAGGCGCGTTGCCCTCAGCAGCGCCACTACCGTACTCCCTAATGTGCTCCTTGCCCGCCCCCTTATCCGCCTCGAACTCCTTCACCTCAGGGCTGTCCATGTGCTTCATAACCTGATCTGCCTGCCATTTCTTGAAGCTGAAACCCAGACCTTCGTGTGAGTAGTCCTTGTCATTGGCCTGATCCTTGTGGTACTTGACCTGGATAAAGTCACTGTCGATGGTGGATGGGTCGAGAGATAGGGAGACGAGGGCGTTGATGGTGGCGGTTTTGGGGATGATTTTGAATGTCCATGACTATACCAGCGAGTCAGCATGACATTGCCAACAAATGGAGGAGAGGAGGACACCGACCTGCTCATTTCTGAATTGAATCAAACCAGGCTCATTTTTCACAATCTGATACTTCTCGGTCTTGCTATCCTTAAACAGCTTCGGCAGAGCAAACCACTGCCCCGCCATCTTGTACCGATCATTTGCATACACGAACTGATCGTCGTACACGCAATCAGATGTATACCGCTTGACCTTCTGGACGGTAGGCTTGCAGCTGTAGAGGTCGAGAATGTCGTCGACGAGAGCTTGGCGCTCTTTGGAGATGGGAAGGGATTTGGAGGGGTCTGGCGTATAGTCTTCCGAAGGGTGGGTTTGGCGGGGCTCGTAGTTCTCGCCAGGGGCGGAGGCGGGCAGGGAGGCGGATTCCATCTTGCTGTTTGCAGACATTGTGGAGGTGGTGGTGGTGAAGGGTCGCAAATTTGCGCGAGCTTGGTTGAGACAAGGGGTGAGGAGTTTTGAAGTGGGAAAGAAGGTACGCTGATGGATGCGGACGCAGGAGGGGAGCATAGGGTGATGGTCTGACGAAGAGATTCTGAAGTTTTGAATGGATTTATATCAAAATGGAGAGGTGAAATGAAATGCAGGATCACGAGTACGAGAATGAGGCTTTTGCCAAAGTGATGACGAAAGTAAATAATAGTCACTGACGTAGGAGATGGAACATCATGACAGGTCCCTGCAGTGAGAGCATGATTGCATACTAAAGAGTACGCATGTAACATTATGCTTCGTATTCGTAGTCACTGCTACAGTATCAATATTCAATAAATGCTGAGAGACGTGACGTACGAGTACGAGTAAGTTACAGTTAATACGGCCTGGGTCTCACGCCTAGCTTTCGTAC